>NW_017306998.1:536157-562344 GCF_000935625.1 Nanorana parkeri
ATTAAAAATAGATGGTTGGGAGGTGAAGCGACCCCGATGATAGTTAAAAATGTCAAAAAGGAAATGTAACAATGTATTTTTCTCAGCTTTATTGAACCGTACAGAAATGGCGAGGGATGCTCACGGTGTGTTTTACACCCATTGCATTTTGCCTTTGGTTTTGCTAACATTTTGGGGATAATTTTCTACCTGATGTATCCAAGTCCCATCGCACTCCTGACCGGTTATGGATGAGTGGTACAGTGAAAGCAGATGGCGTCGCCACTAGACTCATAAAAGAGCAAAGTAATCACCAGTACTCCAAGGTTCCATGCGTCAATTCTTCTTTATTGATATAATCAGAGTTGTCCCTGTATGGCATTACATTGTGAGACAACTCTGATTTTGTCAATAAAGAAGAATTGAGGCATGGAACCTTGGAGTGCCGGTGATTACTTCGCTCTTCCATTTCCTACCGGGGTCCCAGCAGTACAATAACAAATTATTTTATTTGGGTTCCTAGATTGGGGCCTGTTAACACCTGTTGTGTTAAAGCTGAACTAGAAGACGTTTCCAGTGCAGCTCCAACACAAAGAAGGGACAAATTGCCTTCTTTACAATCAGCCAGATGCACCCCACTGCGTAGTAGTGGTGTGTGGTGAAAAATGTACTTCATACATGCACTTAGTTACATAGTCAGGTTGAAAAAAGTCCATCGAGTTCAACCTATAGAGATATGGAGAAAAAAAAAAAAGCCTAAACAGAACACTATGCCCACAATTACCCCCTGTTGATCCAGAGGAAGGCAAAAAAAACCCCTATAAAGCATGGTTCAATTTGCTCCAACAGGTGAAAAAAAGTCCTTCCTGATCCCATAAGGCAATCGGATATTCCCTGGATCAACAATCTCTGATGCCTAATATACCTATAATAACTCAATATCGAGTAATATTCTGTGCATTTAGGAATACATCCAGATATTTTTTTAAACTATTAACAGAGTTAGATAGAACTAGCTCCTGGGGGAGTCTATTCCACATTTTCACAGCCCTAACTGTGAAGAATCCTTTCTGTATACAAAGGTTAAACCTCTGTTCCTCCAGATGCAAAGAGTGCCCCCTTGTCCTTTGCAGTGACCTTAACGTGAATAATTTGGCACCAAGCTCTTTATATGGACCATTTATGTATTTATACATGGTGATCATGTCCCCCCTGAATCGCCTCTTCTCCAGAGAGAACAAATACAGGTCAGCTAATCGTTCCTCATAGCTGAGCTCCTCCATGCCTCTTATGAGTTTAGTCGCCCTTCGCTGCACTTTCTCCAGTTCCACAATATCCTTTTTGTAAACTGGTGCCCAAAACTGAACTGCATATTCCAGATGAGGTCTTCTGGCCAATTCTTAAAGTGGAACTTTACATAAAATCTAAAAAAGTGCGAGCAGACAGGCTTAGTATTACAGAAGAACATGCCGTGGGCCAGATAAACTATTAAAGGTGCGTCAAATATTTAGCATAGCGTGAATGCGCCAAATAATACTTTAAGTTGAAGGGTTTGATCAGTGAGATGTGACAAAGAACCAAATGTAAAAAAATCCTCAAGTGTGACACGCTGAATAAAAAGTCACATGATCTGCGCCAAATAAATACATTTTCAGAAAATGCGTTTGCCAATATTCGGCACAGTGGAAGTGTGCGGCATTGAGCGAGGATGATGATGGAGCAAGGCAGTCAAAATCATGATTTCAGCTCCTAATAAACTATATGGGCTGCAATATAATAGTTTATGTGAATTGCAACAATCGGATGTCCTGTGTGACGATTCGTATTCCTCAACAACCGCCAATCAGTTTGTTGGGCCCCATGTCTCCTCTTTAATAAAGGAATCGTACCTGCAGGTTCTCAATCTTCCAGACAATGTACACTGCACTGCACATACTGAGCTCAATGCACAAGTGCTGCATAAGCTGGGATGAATGATCTCCTCCCCATGCGTGGGAGTCATGTCACCCTGGTGCGGCCAGTTAAGATGGTCAAAGATCCCAAACCTGACAGAAGACCGGAAGAAGAATAAGTAGATCACATTGCATGATGAAGGGACCCTGCGTGGTCCCAAAATGTTGCGTTTTCCTGTGATACCATGATTCTCTAATATCAATAAAGACGTACTGATAATGAAGATCACGGTGTGCTGGTAACTTGATTTTGTGTTGGTATGCATGTGGCATCATCCCCTTCTTACTGCAGCACTTGCCAGAAAGTACTAGGACCATATCAGCCAGGTGCGCCATGGGACATCCAAAAGAATCCAGAAAAACAAAAAAGGACGGGGCAAAGGCGTCGCATTGCTGGTGGGGTGGGGAGTTTAGTTCTGCTTCAACTGAGTGAAAATCTCCATCATCTGCAGTGCTAAATCTGTCCCAGTCGGCTGCCCAGAATTCCAGGCACGGGTGTTCACAATCTGCACAATAAACATAAATGGCACCCCACCCACTTGAGGCAAGCATTTTCATGTGCAAAACCATGAGATGAACGTGTAAAAACACATGGTCAAAAAATGCGCAAATCTCACAGCTCATACAGCGGCATAAGCGGCTTTGCCAAATTTGCCCTGCATAGGACAGCCCATTGCACGTGTTTATGAGTGTAGCAAGTGTGAACGGGGGTAACATTTTTAAGGATCATGCCAAGCATGATATTCTACTATAGTTAAGTTCTGCATACCTTGTGATGACAGTGACAGTGTCTGTGCTGGCTGGGGAATGTGTCTAGTCAGCATGGCAAGATTCCGGACTGCAGAGTCCACACTGACATCCAGTAAATGCAGTCTTAGAAAATAGCGCCACACTTCAGGCATAAGCAGCCATCTGGTACGGTTACTGCACCAAGAAATGTTTATACAGACAAAAACTGACACTAGAGGGTCCATTTATAAACAATTCACAGAGCCATTTGCCCCATGAATCTCTGTGAACACTCACTCTATGTGGTGAATAGAGGCAAAAAGAAAAATTCTTAGGGGTCTATTCACAAAGCTGCCGAGGGCAGCCGAGTGAATCCCCTTGGTTCTCCTGAACCGAAGGGGTCCTGGGGGCCGAAGCCAGCAGAAGGATCGGCCGAAGCTACGGCCAGATCCTTCGGCAGCTTTGTGAATAGACCCCTTAGTATATTTTCTTGTCAAATATAATGTAATCCAATAGATGGCACTCATGAGCACATTTGACCTGAAAACATATACAAAGGTTCATTTCTGCCTTTATTCGCACAGAATGAATGTTATCAGATATTTGCAGGGTGAATGGTTCTGTGAATTGTTTATAAATAGACCCCATAATGTCGTTAACTACTGGGTTTCATTTTTTTGTACTAGAATACTTTATAATTTGTATTTCATCCTCTTGGTGTCTGACATGTTTTTTTTTGATGATCCATTTCCTTCAGTTGGGTGGTCAGTGTATTTGATCTCTTAGATCCCTTGGGTGATCAGGTTGTTGTTTGATCTCATCGATTGGTCGGGTGTTTGATTTCTTGGATCGGTTGGATGATCAATGTGTTGGATCTGTTGGGTGATCAGGGTGTTGGTTGATCTGATGGATTGGTCAGGTGTTTGATCTCTGGGATGGGTTTTGTGATCAGGGTGTTTGATCTCTGGGATGGGTTGGGTGATCAGGGTGTTTGATCTCTGGGATGGGTTGGGTGATCAGGGTGTTTGATCTCTGGGATGGGTTGGGTTATCAGGATGTTTGATCTCTGGGATCTGTTAGGTGATCACGGTGTTTGATATCTTGATCAGGGTGTTCGATCCAATGGATCAGTTGGGTGAATCATGGTGTTTGATCTCTTGAATTGGATGAGTGGTTGATCCCTTGATCGGGGTGTTTAATCCCTTGGATGGATCGGGTGTATGTCCTCTTAATCAGGGTGCTGGATGTCGGCTTCGTCATACTGATGGATTGCAGAGCGAAGGTGACAGGACGCCTCGCACACCAGGAGGTCATGTTGTGCCGTGCAGGGTGACAGCTCGCTCCTGATTGGCTTAGGCGGAGGAGTGTGGAAGTTCGCAGTACTCTGCTGGTACGGTGTGCGCGGAATGTCGGGGAGAAGGGAGGGGAGAGCCGGGGCTCCTGGAAGTCACATTACCGCCGATCTGATGGACCTGGGTGGACATGGAAGGGGTCTCCTGGCCGTGCTGTGCCCCTGATCCCCCCGCTGAATAGCGGCTCCTCCATCGGTGTGCTCGCTGTGCTCGGACTGGCGGAGCTCATTTGTATTTCAGCTCTGAGCGGAATCTGCAGTCTCACCGCACCCCAGACACAGCTCCGCACGGCTCGTAGTTTGTGATGGGACGGGTCCTACAAGTGGAGTCCGGGGAGGTCTGATTAGGATCCTTCCATGGGGGGGGGTAGCTGAGCCCTGAGCCTCCCCCGCCTGGTGTCCCCATTCTGTGACCCCGGAATGGCATTTCTGGACACAGTCAGGATCACAGCCGTGGAGATGGAGAAGTATTACAGCCTGCAGCAGGCTGCCTGTCGCCTGGACTCCCTGCTGGAAGGTAAGCGTCTGTGTGCGGGGCTCTGGATGATGATGGGGGGATTCAAAGAAAACTACCCCCCCAACCTGTAAGGGGTAAATGTAGGTTAAGTTTGGGGGTAGAGGAATAAGGTATAACACTTTATTCTTCCATGGAGTCCATCTACGTGACCCGTGACCTCTTTTGTGGCGCTACGGCCGGTGGTCCACTCTGACGTCGTCAAGTACAATGATGGACCAATAGCCGTGCATTGTACAGGGGGTTTGCAAGGGCCAGTCCACAAACCGTAACATCAGAGAGATGAGGAGAGTGTCGGAGAATCCATCCATGGACATTTAAACCTTGCGCAGCGCGGGGCCACACTGCAAGGGAAGATTATCATTTAACTTTCCGGAGTTCAGCTTTAAGTTTCAACTTCATGGCATCATATTTGTGTATGTGCAGCGGGACTGCGGTGCTTAGGACTGGACATGGTCCCCCCTCATCAGCATATGTAGGTTCTGGAATCGCACTCCATGACTCCTCAGAACCTCCTGAGCTGAAAACCAAGTAGAGGCATTGTGAAATGCTGGTGCCTAACCTGCGACCCCGGGGCCCCTGAAGTAAAGTAATTTGTAAGGATACTGAAGGGAACACGTGTTAGTATTCATTTGTAAAGGGGTTGTAGAAGTAATGATCTCTTATACTTTTCCTGTAATATGTCTCCACAAGCATGTCTCCATTCACCAGCAAGTCCTATAGCACATTCCTAGTCTCTGACCGTGCCTCGGATCCTGCCTACACTCTCTGACCGTGTGCCAGAGCCTGCCTGCACTCTCTGACCGTGCCCCGAAGCCTTCCAGATCTGGTCCAGAAAATGGTGTGAACCTGGCCTCATTCAGGCATGCCAGTGTTGGTCACTGTTCAGAGTGCATAGCTCTGGTGGTTTATGGTATTCCTGTAGGAATTGTTTCACAGCAGATACATTGAACTGTGTTGATCAGCATTGCTCAATGTAGGGGGACATAGAAAATAATTGTTCTCTATGTGCCATGTTCACACCATACATGCCCTGTGTTGTACCAGTGCCCACACAACGCACACCAGACCGCATTCTAAAACAGCTCCTTGGCTGCGGTGAACAATGCTTTTCTTTTTGGAAGGGCTTGTTTCCTGCCAGTCATGATAATCCACTGGCTTTAACAGTATCTGACCCACTTACATAGTACAAGTATGCCGATGAGGACTTAGGACTGTGCTGCATGCTAGTTCACAAACACATCGGATCAACAGGACATCCAACCTGAGGCGGTCAGAAGGTAGCCCCATATTTCTCTTAGCAGAGGCTTCCTTGGTTTTTATTGCGGTCTGTGTCCCAGTTATGGAGTTTCGCTCTCTGCAATTGTCCTGATCAGCAATGTCACTAGTAATAAAAGTGATGGGTAGATCCAACATTTTTAGTTGCCACCAGAACGTTCTGTAAGTGTGCGCCAATCATGCACATTGACGGGTGTCACATACCTGCAACGTACTTTGCGCGGCCACTCATGGCACCCCAAATGTTGTAGGGAAAACACATTGATGTGTGTTAAATGCATGCACGCATGTGGTGAAAATGTGCTACACCTGTAGCAGAATCTGCTGCATGAGCTACTTTGCCGCATTTTTCATATTGAAATCGATGGGAGACATGTGGCAAACACAGCAACGTGAAGATGTTGAATGGGGACATAGGCATTGTAATGAAAGCCCAATAACTAGGCTTTCACACGTTTCCATACTTGCTCTGTCATGTTTTTGTTCGTGTATTGAATGTACATTTGCAGATCAGCCAGTAGAGGGCGCATTCAGTGGATAAGTGCCATCACTCTGCTTCCTGCTTTACAACTGTTGAGACAATCTATGAGGAACACAGGGAGTGCATGGTTTTTATTGGATATATTTTATACAAATTCTACTGCTAAGACTACCTACTACCAATGATTGAATAATGCTCAACAGTGTGCAGCTGTCATGCTCCATAATGCCAATGGATCTGGCTATAGACATTGGTCATAAAGACCCCAATCAGTTGTAGGTAAGGAATTGTGATTCTGCCTCAGGCAGCCGTTGGCAATGCACGGTGGCCTTTAGACTGCATTTGTAAGTTGTCGTTCCTGCTGGTTATCTGTGACTTATGGGCGTTCTTTTGCTTACATGAATGAACCTATCAATCGTAATGTCGTAGAGTGACGGCTCCCTGAGCTGGGCTACAACTTGAGTCGCCATTCATTTTCATTGACGACCTTCACTGGTCACACAGACATTACAGAAGAATCTAGGCTATTCATAAGTAAAAAATTGGTTCCCTTGATTTGTAGTTGGATTGCCTTGTGAATTGGTTAGGGTTGATCAGGGAGATGCTTATAAAAGGGCTCACTCCCAGGGAGATGTAAATACATGTGTATAGACATGTAGTGTAAAACACGCCTGTGTTTGGGGTGCTGCGTTTTTGTGTCCACTGGATTGTATAAGCAAATCACACTGTAAACGGGTAAATGCAAATACCAGCGATTGCATGCGCATGGGTGCTAGTTGTGGAGCACAAAAATGCAGCAGCTGTGGCTTCCGAGTGCCAGACATACCGGCGTATTATTTGCAGTATCCCAGATAGCAAGCAATTGAGCTGCAAGTTTGAAAATGACTTGCTAAACTATTGCAGACTTGCCAAGCTTCACAATTTTGTTGCACATTTACAGCAAGTCTGCATTGCAAGTCTCCAGACCAACGAGCTTGCCGAGCTCTTGCTAAGACCTGCAGGACACTTGCTGTAGACTTGACAAGCAAATTTGCTACAAATTCAAAAAGTGTCAACTAGAACTTGTGCTGCAAGTGTTCTGCAAGTCTACAACTTGCCAGGAATGTGTGCAGCAAGTTAACAAGAATTACAATTTAACCCTGCCACAAGTTTGTAGCAAGTTATCCTTGCTATCTGGGATGCCAATCATTACAAGCCCTTATAGTCATTGCCTTGAACATGTGACAGAAGAAGCCACCGATAATCTTCTATAGCCTGCATTGAGGACAGAACCGTGTTGCTTTATTATGTTTTAGCTGAAGTTATTTAAAGCAAATACTAACCCTTGCAGTGGGGCTACCCCTGCACAGCAAGTATTAAGTGCTAGTTTTGGTCTAGGGAGCTAAAATAACAAAGCTATACTCACCCGAACTGTTAACCCAGCTGGCTCCTAGACTGATCCCTTCAACCTCACTCCCCCTCCGCTCCAGGAATTAAATATCCCTTGGCGTCCTCACGTCCTATACACTGTATAGAATTGAATGACTCCCTGCATCTTAGACCGTGGGAGCTGAGGGGGAGCAAGGCTCTATTATTTTAGCCTCCTGGACCAAAATGAGCCCATAACCCTTGAAGTGCAGGAGTAACCCCACAGCACGGGTTAAGATTTGATTTGCCCGGAGTACTTCTTTAAGCTGCTTGCACCTATCCTGCATCACCGGACTGCCGAAAATGTCTTTATTGTTTTACGGCAAGCCAGAATATATTGTGTTACGCATTTGAGAAAACACATAAGAGCATGTATTCCTGCATTTCAGTGATGTAGCGAGTCTTTGTACCTGTCTATGAGATGAACCGGGCACCTGGTGTCTGCAGAGGAATGATTTGCATTGGCTCGCCTACAATTCACTGTGTATTATCTATCTCAGGTTACTGTGTTTCATGTAATATTGCTTTTTGTTGTGTTTGGTAGAGACACACACACACACACACAAATAACTGCCCTGGTTAAGTCTGGACTTCTCTTATGTCTTTATACAAGGGGTTAAGGTAGCCATACACGGCTCAAATATTGGCCAGTTCCTCATGAAAATTCAAGCCGTAGATGGCCCTGTCAGCAACACCAAGATTGAAAAATTGAAGGAGCCGGGTGTAAAATTGTCTGACGAACAGTGAATGCATCCAAAATACTTGTTCAGGTCCTCAGGCAGCAGCCGTTGCCCTCTGACTGAATAATGTAGATGCAGCTTAAGTGTGTTTCAGGTCAGGGGCTAGGGTGAAAAGTCTAAAGGGTCCTTTATAAACAATTTGCACAGCCATTTACATTTATTTCCCATGCTCTTCAACTCCATCTAGTGGCCATAGTACAATGTGCTTTGTGGGCACCAAATATTGCTTGGCAGCCCACAAAGCACATTGTACTATGGCCACCAAATATTGCCTTGTAACAGTGGCATCATCACTCTGCTGTACATAGCCTGTGCAGAAGGCAGCACTGTGGGAGGGACCGGCAGGCTCCGCCCACAACAGAAAGAGGAGGATACTAGACCAGTCTCTGCGCACAAGGAGAGTGAGCAGCAGTGACTGGTCTTTATGGCAAGTATCCCCTGCACAGAGAAAGGGTAGATGGTTCATGCTTGATTTTTAAACAGACCTGGAATAAATGCCTTAAGCACACCAATACACAAGCCTCTTATATTTACACAATATTTAATTTTTACCTGAAGTTCAGCTTATTTAAAAAAAAAAAAATGTTCCACTTTCCAGCCAAGTGTATTTGTAAACACTGTGAAAGTCACCTGCTCCTGATCAGACAACAAAGGCCAATACAATGACATTCTCTCTCATCCATATTTTATTTAGCCTTTTGTGTAGATTTAAAACTCATTAACGTTAATGGTGGTAATAATTTAGGCTGCGATACAAACTATTGACTGTGCAGACAGATACACCAGGAGGACAAATATTCATTGGGTTTTAAGTCAGCGGAAACATCTGTCAGCCATCTTTGGACAAAAGACAGCACCTGCTTCTTTGTCTTCCCTAAAACGATGAAATACTCCGACATCTACAACAAAGCAAGCGGCAGGATTGTGGAAAATATTCCAATTGCGGCATTCATACAGACTGGTCATGTAGATCTACACCATGACAGTTCCCTGACTCCCCGAGAGCCATCATCGAGGTATGGCGGATGGCTGATTATTATTTGTAGTAACTTTAAGCTCCTGGACTAAACCGGGATATGGAGCTGACAAGTGAGATTCCTCACTTCACTCCACGGTAATTATCGCTCCTTTACATGTGTGTTTTGTTTCAGGTTATCAGTCTGGGTCGAAACGGAGGCTATTACTGTACCGGTCTCAGGATGCAGCCAAAGCGTACTACGCAGCATTTCAGTAGTTGTAATGCTACTGTGCTCGTGTTAACCAGGAGTGCCCGCCTTATTGGGTCTGGTTCGGAGTACTGTATGTACATTACAGGAAGTTGGCTCTTGTCAAACGTGCAGACGAGGGGGTGTCCACCTCTTCTTCCGGGTCACTGTGAGGTTTCTACTGCTGTCTGTATCCACATTAGAAAGATTCAATCTCCCTTCCTGTCCTTGAGACAACAGGAAGTGAGAGGAAACCTGCCCCAGGGAAGGGAAATTCACTCCTGTAAGAGTTATGGGAAAAATGTGTCTCTACTGAAGCTTTATCACCAATCCATGTTTCCACAACAGCCCAAAATTTTCAAAATCCAATTGTCACAGGGACAGAAAGTGAGGTGAAATCTTCTGAACAGGGGCACACACAGCAAAACAAACGTTACCGGTAACCCTTCCCTGTGCTAGCCAAAACAAAAAAACTTTTTTTGGGAGTTACACTTAAAATTTGTACCTGTTCCAACTTACATACAAATTCAACTTAAGAACAAACCTACAGTCCCTATCTAGTTCGTAACCCGGGGTCTGCGTGTGTGTGACTATGTGTGTGTGTGTATACTGTATATACAGGTGAAACTCGAATAATTAGAATATCGTGCAAAAGTAATTGCAGTAAGTGCTGCAAAAGGGGCCCAAACCAAGTACTGAGTACATATGCAATTTTATCCTCTAGCAAAGTGAATGCTAATGAAGGGGAAGATGTGTTTTATTTGAATAGCCAATCGGGTACAAATTAGGACATTTCTAGTACATGATTGGTTATTCTAAAGGAACATAACTTCACCTTATTCACCAACATTCAGTGGTGGACAATCGGATATGAAATTCAGAAGCCAGTCTGTCCAGTCCAGGAGCCGGCTCCATTGACGACAGTCAGAGAAAACCTCTAACGTTAGGCGCCAGCTGAAATACTGGCCACCAGGCTCCTAGGATTTGTCCAGCACTGCTAACATTCACTTTGCAATGTGAACAGCATAGAAAGGAAACATTTGAGATAATATGTAGGCTGGTATTGCTTGGCTGCCATGCTGATCTGGTGGTTTCAATACTTTCTAAGGCAGTGCCCTGGAACAAGAATGCTGATCAGGTGCTCTGACCTGACTCTGGCTTTATTACTGTAAACTCCTAGTTATCCGTCATCCACAGGGATTGTGAGATTCTGGATAAATGTAGTTTCTGGTTGCTTGAGAGTTACTATTAAAAATAGGTCTAACTAATGCCATACCCCATACTATACCATTCCATAACTTATACTCTGTATTGACTTCATATTAATATTGAAATGCAGTAATCAAAAGCAAATTAAGACAATAGGCACACAATCGTTTCCAGGACAATACATGCCGCAGATCAGAACAGTGAGTACACAGGGGATTTTGTTTCTGGTTAGATGAGAGTTCTGGTTAGTTGAATACCGGATAACAGTGAGTTTACTGTATAATACTTGTACCAGGTCAGTGACTTAGAAAATGTGCCAGCCAGAGACAGTCAGACAACAGGCATTCTTAGGAGGAGGTCAGTGATGGCCGGCTCAGATTTTCTCTCAGTATACAGTAGCTTTTCTCTAAGTGGTTTGTCACCAATCCCTAATACTGATTCATTACCTTTTCTTCCTGCTAAAAGCATTTCCTGGATTGCTAAGCTTTAGTCTCTGTCCTGGGAAGAATCCTGCACATCAAAGTAGACATTAATCACAACAAGCATCCTGTGATCCCTCACCTTTTAGGTTGGGTGTAATTGGGATGAGTGATATCTAACTGGACAGATAAACTGTCTCATCTTCCACAGAGGCTAAGGGCCCATATAGATCTACATGCTGCATTGCAGTGTGGTAATGAATACATGTTCGAAGGCATTACCTCTTGTGTAAACGTGTATTGTGTTAAGGCAGCCCATCATTTGAATATCGGACACCATTTTTTCTTACTTATCACACCATAATGCACTATAGGTGCATTACCATCCATTGTGGTGCGCTGCAGCATGGCTGTGTTGGGGGTGCGTTATATTACTGCTTTGGGGTACTATGTAAAAACAATGGTACTGTAATGCACAGAATCCTGGTATGAACATTGAGGTAACATGTTAAAACACACAATACCACAATGCGTAGGTGTGAATGGACACCAAAGTCTAGAAAAGGGCTGGCAGCTAGAGGACCTAGACAAACATGCCTTGGCATAGACAAGCCATCCTTTAAGATAACAGTTCTAGCAGAAAAAGGGCAAATAAATCGCACTTACACTGACCATGCATGTAAAGGAAAGTGATCACTAGATCAATCAGAGATTTAATTGTTTCAATCTTTCATACAAAATGGTGCAACAAAGGAAAAAAGACAGACTTGGTCAAAGTTGATGGAATTTTCTATCAGGAGCGATCATACCTATACAATGAAAATGATTGTTTATTCATCCAACTGTCCATCTTGCGTTTCTATTCTAAGTTTCAAGTGAAGCCATGAGGCCATTGCAGGATCAGTATTGAAACAGTGCAGTCTCTGGGCCTTGTTTCTTGATCCTGGGTTCTTGGCTAACCAATTGCTGACTTGGAACAAGTATGCAGCCAGCAAAGTCTGAAAAGCCCAAACGTCTGCAATGCATGCTTGTTCTAGGACAGATGACAGCCCCGGAGCCTGCACCTTTATAACTGGTCATTAACAGCAGTTCCCATATTTCCATTCTTAGTTTTTCCTTTAATTTGCCTTTACCAAGTATGCTTTATTGTTATTTTACAGATATTCAGAACTACATGTGTACAAGTCCTAAGGGTGTCTGGCTGTACTGTCCTTAAGTAGGATTAGAGTCAGGAAGCAGTGTCTGAGATTGCTACCCCCCATGCACAAAGATACACAAGATCAGTTTATGTGAAATATGATGAATTCTGATATTTATTTATATATTTTAATTGTTTTTTTTATTCTATTCTCTGCCAGTCTCTAGTTAACTTAAAGCACTATGGGGTTAAGGCTTTTCCCCATAGTTCTCCTTAGGGTATCGGGAGGACACAAACTAGCGTCCTTCCGTCACCCTAAGCTCAGTATACCGCGAGCTACAGCTCGCGGTATACTGAGACGCCGCAGCTGAAGCTGATCCCAACAATTATGTCTGGATCCACTCAGCTGCGTTAGTGACAGCTGGCTCTGCCTATCTAGAGGCAGAGCCAGCTGTACCCGCCCCCGTCTGATCCGCCAGTCAGCGCAAAGAGCTGTGACAAGACTGAGAGGTGAGCGAACGCCGGTATGTGTTCGCTCACTTCTCAATCTACTGAGCCGACCTGTGACAGTCTCATTGTCACAGGTCGGCTAGAACTATGAGATGAGTGAAAAGCACTCAGCTCATAGTTCTCCTTTTAAACAGGTTATGTCATAAAACATCCATAGTCTGATGAGTAAAGAGGACTAGTCTGTTTAGTTGAGGCTCATTGCAGAATACAGAATATTGTAGCTCAGTACTTGAAATCAATCTAGTTTGAGTTTACCTTGAAATAACATTTAGCGGTCGGGCAGTGACTTGTGAGTATAGGAAGTGTTTGTTATTGCACACTATAAATATACTAGAAAATGTCTTTGTCAGAGATATTGTTGTCTCTTTAGAAGAATGATCCAGACCCTGCACACATCAATTTATTATTGGAAAGTATATTGCGGTCTGGTCACCTCCCTCACTGCCTATCAGTATGAAGTTTATATGGGAGGGCTGTAGTATTTGAGATACATTCTGCTCACTCAGTGTATGAGCCTTGCATTAATATACGATTTAATTCTGATAGATGTTGATGTGCAGTTTGTAGCAGGATGAAAACCCATCAATGAACAACTTATCACATTTTGTGTGTGACGGAATCATAACCCCACTGGGAGAAAGCATGCAATACACGAGTATTCAGGGAAAGGACTTGTGGACTCCTGCATTGGACACACTAGAATTATTAATTTGATAGTCCTACATTATTATCTTACAAAAAGCTTTCAATGTGACAGTATATTTGGTGTATCAGGTTTCAGATGACTGCATGCAATCAAACCATAGAGAAAGTAAAGTGTCATGTTGTTGTGACAGTTTTTAGACAACAGAAAAAAGTGGGAATTGTATTCCCTCAATGTCTGCAGGTGAAATCAATAAATGATTGAAAAGTGTTAGTCATAACAAATCCCTAACACTGTGTGATGTGAAGTATGCAAGCATGGCATGCCATTACCACCGTTTCTGACCCCTTAGTGAGAATGTGTACCTCTGGTGGTCGGCGACAATTGTGATCACAGATTTTCTGACTTGATATAAAATCTTCCTGCGATGCGGGTTGGTCTTTTGCCCTGTGAGCGAGGAGAAAAAAGGATCTAGGTACCATGCCTGCACTGCTGTCACTGTCCGGTGATCACTGCGGTGTGCCTCGGCAAGGGTTGCCACCAGGCCCATATTTTCCATTCTGGCAGATTAAAATGGAACCTGTAGCCTTTGTTATTAAGGTGGAAGTAAAGTGTCGAGGGTTAACATTGCCGACAGGCAGGTTTTTTTTAATAGCAGAGAAGTCTGAGCGAGTCTCTGCCATAAAAGCTTCTAGCTGCCGGTCAGCAATTTTTTTCTGTGCACTGAGCCGCACATGCAAAGCTCAGTGCTCAGACTCAACATGCCGAGATGAAGCGACTCCCATTCACAGAGTTACATCATGTCACTTCAGGCAAACAAGAGGCTGAGGAGATCGTTGCATACAGGGGTACAGGTACTCCTATACACACATGCACACACAACACCGACACACAAAAGGTCGAACCGGATGGACCTGTGTCTTTATTCAACCTCAAATACTATGCAACTATGAAGACGCTAAACCCAGAAGAAAAACAGGTGAAGATGGAAGTGCCGGCTGTGCATATTAGCACATTATGGTGAACACCACCAGGGGGCTTTTTCTTCCCCCACTTTACTTATGCTTTAACAGGAGAGATCATACGGCTGCCATTTTCCCCCCTACCAGGCTATTGTATTTTTTTATCAGAATACCTGAACAGTGATTAGCTGTACTGTAGTTAATGTCCAGCCAACAATTTTTGGACTGGCCCCATTGTTAAAAGTCCATTTGCAGGATCAAATGTTGTTGAACAGAGTGTTGCCAACAGGGCTACAAACAGCTTGAATTTTGGCCGAGTCAGCAGGAATCTACAGAAATTTGAGCAGTGTATGGACACCGGGCATGACTGCATTGCTAAAATCTCTGGAATGGGGAGTAAGGTAAGTATTTAACATAGCAATCTGCACTCTGCAGTCAGTGGGAGGAGTTATTAAAGAACAAGTTCACTAAAAATGTACTTATCCTTTCCAAATAAAAATGGACGTTATTTTCTGAAGCCTCTATGTGATAATGTGTAGGTGCTGGAAAACTGCCCGCCATGTAAAATGACATTTCATGTAATATATTCTTGCACAAGACCTGCACACACAGTCAGGTAGCTGTGACATGGATTGCTTCTCCTTCAATAGGACTTTCCTTTGTAGGCCTCCACCATCAGTAAACAGGACTGTAGAGCACACCTTGTCTGCCTCACATGGCTGATAGGTACATTTCTGATTTACAGTGCAAATACACGCATAGGTGGAGAGCGTACATAATTATTGGGTATGGCTGTTGTGTTAATACAAGGCATGCCAATGTTATGTGAAAACACTTTATACCTGTGTCACTAAATTATTGATGTGACATCATTTTATTTTATATTTTGAAGCAATAATAGCTGAGTGATTTTTTTCTTTTTTGTTACCTGTATTAATATTGTTCCCAGGACCGAACACCATTCTTGACATTTAAAGCCAATACTATTATTTTGTTTTTGACTAGTGTCATAAGGACAGGAAATGAAGGAAAGTCTCCCCATTGGTGATACAGAGAGAAACACCTAACAGAAATGTAAACTCTTCCACATTGTATCCAAAACTAAAGCTGCCCATACACTATGAGCATTGATCGAGAAATCTCCAGTGGTCTTCATTGTATACAGACAGCGAACATGTCGCTCTTCTTTGACTAATGGGCGGCCACTGATGATTTAACTCTTGAGCATGCACACATGAGTTCTATCATCCCCAGCACCCAACACCATTCTTGGCATCTTGCAGATGTTGGTAATGATTGCAGAGTGTCCACTGCACTATACATGTGCCGCAGACAGTTTACACAAAATAAATCGATAGAAGAAAGAGGAAACATTTTGTGGAAGAAGGACTTTTTTGCCAAAAAAATGTTACTTTCTAGCAATGTATTTGTTAGTTTGGTCCCGGTTTAAGGAAAACTTCAGATTGAAAAATAATGAGGATGACTTTTGCAAGTACAATAACATGTTAAAGTTTAGAAGTGATTTTAGGGATTGGGTTTACATCTAGTTTGAGAAGACTATGGTTCCCCATTAATGCTTTTCATTGATGTTTGACTTCAGACACAATTTGATCTTCCAGATTACATTCACCAGTCCCTGCCTGCACGTCTGCTTCCTCACATATGCTAAAAAACAGGACAGCATGTCATCGCATACACGTGTTTAGTGGTAGCTTTGGGCCAAACATGAATCAGCAGGTCTTCAGTAATTGGTGTGATTTAATTTAGCAATGGATTAGTTCCAATACTGACACAGTTAAAAAGAAACCTTCGGTCTGATAAAAAAAAGACAGGATGTTATAAAATGAGATGATGTTGAACTCATTAAATATAAACAAGCAACACTGTCATCTTATCTATTTGGAATAGGGAACAGCTAATATACAGAGCTGATGTTTGACGTGCTTAAATATAATATGAAGCCATCTTCTCCACTACATGATAGCAATTAAGTAAAAATAAAAAAAGTTAAAAAACATTCAATAAGACTAAATAAAATGAATGTAAAAATAATAAAAACATTTTTTGAAGTCCCCCACCCCTGCGAGCGCACGCATATTCAGGTGCGCCTACATACGAAAGGGACAATTGCGCTACACATGTTGGATATTGCTGCGTGTGCCAGAGTGAGAGCAATAATTCTAGGACCAATATTCACTGATATCTATAAACTGATGACCTGTAGGGGCGTTCAGAGCGTCACCTGTGGACAATTTGGGGTACCATATTTCACAGATGCAAGCAATTTTTTACCTGGGCATGTTGGATATCTGTTTTCTGATTGTAACCTTTAATGGTTATTCTATTGTGTATTTGGGCACTAAAATTCAAGGATAATTAAAGCCTTGGGTGTTTTTGCATAAATATACTGCTAGCAAGCAGTAGATATATGCAAAAAGTGTATTTAAAAAAACCCGCTTTGCAAAGGGTTAATACTTACTTGTGTCTGCCCCGCGCGCTCCCACCCGAAAATGTGAAAAATCTCAGGCGGCCGCAAACCATCTTGGGGCGGGCGCATGCGCAGATCACATTTCGGCCGGGAAGCAAGGAGAGACACAAGGTAAGTCTATGGACACGTGCACCCGCATGCAGACACCGTGGGACAGAAAGTGCCAGCAAGGACAGAGGAGTCAGCGCTGGATCGGAGACCCAACGCAGCGCTGGAGGGACAGATGAAAAGGACAAGAAAGAAGATGATCGGATTAAGAAACATAATTTAAGGTAAGTGCTGACATTAACATGGGGGGGGGGAGGGAAAAACACTTTTTACTTTAATGTCACTTTAACTTAAATTGACATAAAAGTCACAAATCTCCCCCGCCATACTGCTTTAAGGACTTACCTTAAATTATGCCTCTTGATCCGATCATCTTCTTCCTTCCACTTGTTTTCAGGAGTCCCTCCAGCTCTGGTGCTGGTCTCTGATCCAGCATTGACTGCTGTCTTCTGTGTCCCACGGTGTCTGTCCTGACGTGCATGCTCCTGGCTGCATGCATTGACTTACACTGTGTCTCTCCTCTTCTCCCTGCCGAAGATCTCTACTGCGCATGCGCCCGCCCCATCATCATGCTTGGCCACTCAAGGAGCTTCAGATCTTCAGATAGGAGCGAGCAGCGGTGTTACAGGTAAGTAATTACCTTTTTGGTAACTTTTTTATTTTTTTAATGTTTTTGTAGCAGTCTTGCTAGTAGTAGATATATGCAAAAAAAAAAGCAAGAGTTTAATTATACTTTAAGTGCATTTTTTACTAAATATTTGGGTTTGATAAAGAGTTGCGCTAATATCATGGAGCATAAAAGTTGGCAACTGCCACCATTGTATTCTTCAAGGTCTTTGCTTTCAGAAACTATATAATGTTTGGGGGTTTTAAGTAATTTTCAGGCCTAAAATGTGGATTATAACATGTGTGGAAAAAAATGCAAAAAAGGCCTTGGCAGCGAAAGGGTACAAACAAAAAGCTACATTTTTTTTTTTTTTATTCAACATTTTTTACATTGCAGGTGATGAAAACCACAGTTGCAAGACCCATACAATGTAATGTGTCTGAGGACAAAATAACAGAAGAAAACATGGCCAAAGGCCCAATATTTGCATAGGTGTATCATAAGCCAGTCATGTAAAGCCAGTGGGCCCTGAAAATTCTAGTGACAATACAAATTAGTACATTTAAGGCACCTATCATAATAGCGAGGTAAAGTAGCTGTTATTGTGCACGTGGCATACAAAGCTGTGAGAGTACATGGGTCAGTAAGCGACATATAGCTTTGGGGAGGAGAAAAAAAAAGAGGGGGGAAGGTGTAACACTATAAGGGGAAAGGGGAGAACATGGGATACAGTAAATAATAACAAATTTTGGCATTACAATGTTAAGGTAGTATTTATACTATTAACTTACTACAGATTTAAAGGAGAACAATGGGGTCTGTGTTTTTCCCCATAGTTCTCCTTAGGGTAACGGGAGGACACAAACTAGCGTCCTCCCGTTACCCTAAGCTCAGTATACCTCGCGGTATACTAAGACGCCGCAGCCGGAGCGGATCCCGAATTAGATGACGGGATCCGCCCAGCTGTGTGAGTGACAGCTGGCTCTGCCTATCTAGAGACAGAGCCAGCTGTACCTGCCCCTCCCCCGTTCCGCCAGTCAGCGCTGGCAGATCGGAGCGGGGAGAGGGGAATCCAGCCCCTCCCCCTGTCACGGCAGAGAGCCGTGACAGGATCGAGAGGCGAGCGAACCCGGTATGTGTTCGCTCACCTCCCGATCTACTGAGCCGACCTGTGACAGTCTCATTGTCACAGGTCGGCTAGAACTATGAGGTGAGTGAAAAGCACTCACCTCATAGTTCTCCTTTAACTTATTGGACCTGATAAAGGCTAGGTGGTGCAGAGATCATATACATGGAAAAAAAAAAAAAAAAAAGCTAATTTTTTTTTATAGTTAAGGTACTTGAATGCATTTTTTAGATTTAACTCCTGAGTTTAGTGTCACTTGAATGTTTCCTAGGGATCCATGCAAACTAGGTACATGTATTTAAAAAATAATCTGATGTATGTTAATTTAAAGATTGTGATGATCTGTGTACATAAGATTAGCTTTTTCTTTATCCTTTTCACTCACTACTGAATAAAATAAATCGCTGCCCTGCAGCAGTGATTGGTAGCCAGAGATCATGTGACCTGGGCTGCCTAGGCAGGCGGCTGAAAAACAGCAGTTTTTTTTAATGTTACTTGGTAATTATCACTTGTTCCACCCTGTTTAACCTCTTGCCGTCCGCCCGTAGTAGAAAAACGGACGGACGGCACTGCTGCATTGGTGGGTTGCCGTCGCCAGACGGCATTTTTTTAGAACTACACATTTTAATGACAGGCCCAATTTTAACCATCTTTAGTTCTATGGCTAGCATAAATATAATAAACATTCTGTGCTCAAGTCTGTAAAATATAACACAAGCTGCAAGCACTACAATGAACAAATATTTACAGTGAAAAATCATAAATGTGCCAACTCTTTATCCTAAGGCCTCATTCACACTGCCGCACATATACACACGTACGTGCGTATTGTACCATATGCAAATAAATGGCTCCATACACATAGCCGCGTATGGAGCTGTATATTTGCTTAGCGTATGTATGTGCAAAACAGAATGTAACCGAGATGCGTCCGGGCAGCGTATTTCTGCGTATTTTACGCGCATACGCATGTTTACGCGCACAGTTCATAAAAATTTTCATTTGGAATGATGAATTCTGGGAAGGCAAATAGTGCACGCATAGACGCGCATTGACCTGCGTATATACGCAATATACAATTTTGCTTGTGTTGTGTGTGAATGAGGCCTTACAATGAAAAACCAAAACGTTTATCTGTATTCAAAGTTCATGTCAAATAATAGCTAGCGTACTTACTAACATTTTAGTCTCAGTTGCCAGGACAGTTAACCCCACCTATAGTCCATATCAGGCCAACCCAGTGACTGAACAGCCTCATGTTCTTGCCCACTTACCATAGTGGTCCACACAAACTCTAGCTCGAATGCGGTGACCACCTACTCCCAACCTCTGATCTCAATAGTGAATGCCTTACTGACTTGCTGTGTATGCACAGTGAGCTCGATAAGGGTGATCCTGGGATATTGCCCAGGGCACATAATGTTCGGGACAGAGGTCTAAGATGGCAGGACTGTCTGGGCAATTCCAGGACAATTGGCATCTATGGGCTAGTGGTCACGCTGTATAGAGGACCTATTGTAAAAATGTTTGTGTAGTCTATAATTGAATTAGGCTGTACGCTGAGGTAGCCCTATAGCTGGGAAAAAAATTGAATAAAGCCATTACCGCCGACACTGATAAAGAAATGATTTCCTGGGTAGACTATATCTGTGTGAAATACTTTTTTTTTTTTCTTTTCCTTGATGAATTTCCATTTTTGAAATTCCAATGCAGTTCTGTAAATATTTGTAAGACACATATGAGATTTCTCTTGAGCTAGCAATAAATAATGTATGGCTTCTTAGTTTGCTTAAAGGGGTGGACAATCCAGCTCACCTGTTTCCCTGACCCGTCTCTACTAAACTGTTTTACAGAAACGGCAGCCCCCATCTGTGCCAGGGACATCACTGATCTGCTGATGAAAGAACTGGCTTTTCTCTCAGGTAAGCAGAGTGTCCTTTCCTGTCTTATCTTGTAATTAAATCCTCACCATGAACTTGCACACTGTTTGGCAAAGTGATACCCTGAGTATTATACTCTAGTCTCTAATACCATCAGAAGTGTAGTTAATAAAACATTACAAGTATTTAGAAGCATATAAGGTTTCTCTGGGGAGCGAACAATGTCAAATGTAATTATTAAAAATACATAATGTACTTCTTTCATAAAAGGCACACAATTATAGGAAAACGAAGATAGGCAGAGACAGCCTCTAAACATCTATCTTTTTTAGAGAACATTCATCAATCCACTGCAGAGGACATACAGATATCACTCACCATTTTTTAGCAGCTTTACAACAATGACTGAAAATATCTGGGTTTTTAAGAGGGTTGGGGTAAGAGTTCAAATGTAACCTAAAATAATTTTAGATAGATTAGGGAACAATAAGAACTTGTATTAGCTGTATGGCTGTCTGAGGCCTCATTAAAGGGACATTAAACCCTCAGATTTTTTAACAGAAACCAGTACTGTAATGTGTGCCTTACTGTAATCCATGGTTGTTTTCCTTCTCTTTGCTGCTCTTCCTTTTGAATCCGTATCTCTTCTCATGCTGGGCAGAACTTCTGTTTTGCAGCAGACTGCCTTGTCTCTGAAATGGATACATGGTGTCTGTGTGTAGGTTCACAACCTGAGCCAGCACTACAGGAAGAGGCACTCAGCTGCAAAGGGAAGTTCTGCCTAGCATGAGAAGAGATACAGATTTAAAAGGAAGAGCAGCAAAGAGAAGGGAAACAACCATGTATTACAGTAAGGCACACATTACAGTATTGGTTTATGTTAAAAAATCTGAGGGTTTAATGTCACTTTAAGGGGATGTCACCGAGGCAGCAAAAGATGGAGAATGTCCAACAGAAACACAGAGGGGAATAAAAACCTTGCAAAAGTGTCGGGAGTCAACTGCACTTCATACAGGGTTGTGAACTTGCACAATGGTGATGTTTGTAGTGATGACACTGTGTGAAACGCCAAATTGCAGATCAGATAAGCACCAGCATACACATAGTGGACTCTTAGACGGAAAGTATTCATGTAGATTGCAGAGTGCAGAAAACGTACGCCAAGTACTTGTGTATAGCACAGAGTGCAACAGACACACGCCAAATACTCATGTATAGCACAGAGTGCAGCAAACGTATCACAAGTAGTTGTGTTTAGCACAGAGTGCAGTGAACAGACATTAAGTAATTGTACTTGGGTACAAAACACTGGGTATTTTCTAAAGAGATGCCAGGGATGTGTTCTTTTACATAAAGCTTGAGAACAAAATGATTGATGAAAATGGGTCAGGAGGAGAAGTGATTGACAAATTATGGAGGTTGCGCAGACAATGAAGGAGGGCTTAAGTTAGCTGCTACAGCTTCCAAGGGTTAAATTGCACAGATGCAAGCTTACAGGGAATTGAGATTTATTCAGTTTCAACACAGGAGAGCACTTGCTACAAGTATGGGAAGAAAAAAAAGAAAAAGAGAAGGCTAGAGATCACATCTAAAGAGACCCTGTCACCAACTTAGAACAATTAAAGACAAATGCACAGAAATCTAATATTTTAAATGCTTGCTTGCAGCATTATTCCTTTACATAAACATATTTTCATTCACTTGCAATGTGCCTTTGAACTTTCCATCAAAATTGCCCTTCTCTGGAAGAGTAATTCAATTTGCACAGCCCTAGCCCTCATAACCCATTTTCCTCTTGGAGTGTCTATTTACTAGCTGCAGACTAGTCAACGTGTCCATGCTGAACTGTGTCCACCACCGAAAGCAGCTACAATGGGTACGTGAACATCAGAACTGAACCATGGAGCAATGAAAGAGGGTGGCCTGGTCTGATGAATCACATTTTCTTTTACATCATGTGGATGTTACTTTGAAACATACCATCTACCTAAACATTGATGTTGACCAAGTACCCCACTTCATGGAAACTGTATTTCCTGATGGCAGTGGCCTCTTTCAGCAGGATAATGCACCCTGCCACACTTTAAAACTGATTCAAGAAACGTTTGAGGGACACAGCAACAATTTTGAGGGGTTGATTTGGCCTCCAAACTTTCCTGATCTGAATCCAATTCAGCATCTGTAAGATGTACTGGAAAAAGCAAGTCCGATCCATGGATGCCCCACCTCTGAACTTATAGGACTCAAAGGATCTGCAGCTTTGTGCCAGATGCCACATCATACTTCCGAGGTCTAGTGGAGTCCATACCTTGATGGGTCAAGGCAGTGGCGTCACAAGGGGAGTGCGGGGGGTGCGGCCCGCACCCAGGTGACACCATTGGAGGGGCGACACCAAAATGACTCTGTCATTTTGGTGTCACCCCCTTCTGAAAAGTCGGGCACTCGGTCATGGACCGAACGCCCGACAGTATCAGGAGAGAGGAGGGGACCCGGCGGCATACCTTATCCCGCCGGGTGACTATTCCCTCCTCTCTCTGCCGGGATCCATCACCAAGATGGCCGCCGGCAGGTATCGGAATACTGCCGCGCGTGCGCAATGACGTCACGTGCATGAGCAGTGAGGTCTCGGCCGGGTGACACTCGGTTACCGCACCGGGTGTCACCCAGCCTCGGGACGCCCCTGGGTCAAGGCTATTTTGGCGGCAAAAGGGGGACCTATTCGATATTAGGCGGGTGGTAATAATGTTAGGTCTGATTGGTGTATATGTATTTTATCTGTATATTTAGTTTGCATAGAGTTCAGCTTTGAGATTTTGGATTTTTCATTGTTTTTACCTGACTAGTTTAGTGATTATTGAAGAGGGGTATATAAGTGATTAGAAAAATAAAATAATACTTAGCAGTTTAGTATATGCAGGAGAATGAAATGACAGCAGACAGTATGAGCAGGAGAGGAGTGCACAAGTATGACAGTGGGCAGTATGTGCAAGAGAGGAATGCAGGGTGTATGAGAGTGGGCAGTGTATGCAGGAGTGCAGAGAGTATGAGGATGGGCAGTATGTGCAGAGTATGAGAGTAGGAAGTATGTGCAGGAAAAGGGTGCAGAGAATATGAGAGAGGGCAGTATGTGCAGGAGAAGAGAGCAGAAAGTATGGCAGTATGTGGAAGAGGAGTGTGGAAAGTATGAGAGTGAGCAGTATCTTGGAGGAGAGGAGTAGGGAGAGTATGACAGTGGGCAGAGTGTAGGAGAGGGGTGTGGAGGGTATGAGACAGACTATGGACAGTGTTCGATATGCATTTTGTGTGGTGGAAGACTGCAGACTGAGGATTCTGTGGAGGATAAACTGCAGTGTGCACCAGAGGTAGGATCTTACTGAAGAAAGACACATCTGTGTGTTGGAGTTGGGATCTGACTGGAGGAGGAGCAGAAAGAGGCAGTTGTGCACTGTAGCAATAAAAAAATTTATTATAACACTATAGGATAGGATGTATTATATATTGTTAGTGAATCTAATAAAAAAAACTGGTTTATTCAAGACTCTCAGTGTTCCTGTCTGCACCATTCACTGACTAATTGGGGACATGATCAGAACCTTACTAAGGTGCATATTACAAAGCAGTGAATCTGACCTTCACCAAACATTCTCTGCAGGCCAATCTTCCAGATGCATGCGTTTTAAATGACCATGATTAATTCACCAGCAGTGAATTTTTAGTGAAGATCAAGTCACATTCACGGCTTTATAAATATTCTCGAATGTCGGATCTTGGGATTTAAACTCTAGAAGAACATTTATCACTATATGTTGATGATACTCTGATTACTTTTACAGACCTGCACTAGTTTCTTTATTAACTTTCACAAATCATGAACACATTCAGATATTATTTCGGTTTCCAGGTAAATTGGACATATAAAACACGTTCCCAGTCAATGCAGACGTAGTAAATGATATCAATGTTGCGTGTTAACCATAAACTCAAATATTTGCAGATAGAAATTGAGACGGGTAAATCTCATAAAAGATTCATCTCCTGAAGTTATTGTACATGTTTATAAATGCATCGGGCACCCTCCCTAAGCAAACTTTCAACCAGATTGAGTCCTTACTAATTGCATGATTTCTCAGCACCTAGAATATCCTTTCATGCCATTTGTTCTCCTGCTCATATAAAAGGACTTGGCCAGTTTTTATTTCCACTATTTATTAACTCAACTCATGCATATTCATCCTAGGTATCTTCGAGAGAAATGTGGTTCTGCTTTTGAAGCAGCTAATATCTTAATCATTGGAGACTCTCTGTGATATTACTGTGTCTACTGACACAAGCCTGTGATAAATGAGAGAACCTCAATTATAAAATCATCTTGGCAAATATTTCATAGATCTCATAAGCTGAATCCAGATAATAAAATATTCTGTAGTTATCCTCATTTTTGGAAGGATCCCAGTCTTTTAGAGTTTTGCCTAAGCAGGGTTTGGTTTTAAATACTCTCATCAGTTATTTTTATAGAGCTGGTTTAAAAGCTTTGTCCAATTTCATTTTTAATTTGAATTTCTTCACTTGGATTTATGGATACTTGCCAAGAATAAAAGTAAAGCAAAACTGCTCTGAGCTCCGTCACCTACACCCTAGGCAAAGATGGAATGGTTTGTGGCTAGCAGCTAAATGATGTGAGGTCACATCATTAGCAACTGCAGAAAATCACACTAGCCTTATCAGTGGGATATGAGGATCAGTAAGTTGTAAAAGCCTGCTTGTTTAATGAGCATATAGGGCTGCCCCATGAACACAATTACAAATAAAACCCATAAATAATGTTTTTTTCCTTAAAAGCACACATTGATAAGTTTAGTTGCACTTGGGGGATCTAGGATGTAAAGACTCTTTAAATGGGAACTCCAGGCTAAACCTTTCTTCTGCTTTTTAGAGGGAAATGTTTGAATCTCTGTAGGGTATTATAGCCGTCTGTGGCCATTTTCACCAGGACGGGCAGTAAGCGCTCACAGACAGTGCCTTCCTTACCAACTTGTCATGATTTGTATTGTAACTGTAATGTCTTCTATTGTAAAGCACTGCACTATATAAATCCTGAATAATAATAATGATAGTGATTGATTTATGAGCAGTTTGGTGAAAGTCACATTCAGCGTTTTAAAAATATATTCTTAAGTGTCAGAGATCCTGGGATTATTATTCTAGAAGAGTGTTTATCACTATGGGTTCTATTCACGAAGCAGCCGAAGGATCTAACCGTAGCTTCGGCTGATCCTTCGGCTAGCTTTGGCCCCAGGACCCCTTCGGTTCAGGAGAACCGCAGGTCTGCTGTACGGGCTATTCACTATAGCCTGTACAGCTCCCGAAGTCGGCCGGGGGGCTCAGTCGAGCCGAAGGCATATGCTTCGGCTCGACTGAGCTGAGGTGAAAGCCGAAGCTGGCCGAGCGGCTGGCCACTGGCCGACCGACAGCCTGCTTCCGACAGCTGAGCGGAGCCAGCCATGATGTTATGGCTGGCTCC
>NW_017306998.1:562462-596225 GCF_000935625.1 Nanorana parkeri
CGGGGGGCGACCCAGCCTTGAGGTTGTGGCTGGCTCCGGCCACTTGCAGAGAGATTAGTGTCCCTGGTTATCAGCTAACCAGGGACACTGATCTCCAGACAGCTTAACTCTCCCGGGCGCTCCGGGTGTCTCCCGCTCCCGGCCGCCCAGGAGAGAAATGCTGCTTTTTCTTTTTTTTTTCTGACACGGAGCCGTTGGCTGGCGTCAGAATAATAATAAAAGAAATGTCACCATATTTGCACTTTACAATAGCCAATAGCAAACTAGCTATTGCACCCGCCCACTGCTGCAGGTCTTCATTAGGCCCCCACTAATGATTGACAGCAGCAGAGGGCGTGTACAATAGCTAGTTTGCTATTTTGCTATTGCAAATTGAAATAGCCAATAGGAATCTAGCAATGCATTCCTATGGCGAAAATGTTTTTTTTTTTTTTTACGGCAGCAGAACCGCCGGCCAATAGAAAACAGTTGGGCGGAGCTAGCTGTCACTGCTAGCTCCGCACAATCATTTTCTATTTATTTGTTTATACTTTTTAAACTATTTTTCTATTCTGCTCGGTAGCATTCACGGTAGCATTCACGGTAGCATGGTACGGCTGAAATCATCCGTACCAGCCTGAAGTGAATAGCCGTACAGCGTTCGGCTCACTTCGCTTCAGGTCGGTCATTCACTCGGCTGCCTATGGCAGCTTAGTGAATAGACCCCTATTTGTTAATGATACTCTGATTACTTTTACAGACCCGCACTAGTTTCTTCATTACCTATAATCTAAAATATCAGGAGTAGAGGGGAAATCTTCCAATGTAGAAACATGTTCCTGTAACAACCATTAGAAGTCGTTCACACCATTACTCTTGAGCAGCGTTATCCAACACAGTCCCAACTCAAGAACAAGGCATTGCCTTATGTCCTGTAGGGTCAGTTAGCATCCAATGTGCTGTGTTGGTGTGCGCTGAAAACAACTAGGACTTGCATTTTTGCAGAGCATGTTCTGGCGTGCTGTAACACGCTGCTGTGCATCAAATTATATTGAAGTTTAGAAAAAAGAAAGGATGCCTTTTAACATTGCAGTGTACAGTATAGCAGTGCATGTTCATACTGCACACCAGTGAACATGCTGCAGCTGTGTGGTGTGAACGAGCCCTTAAAGATGAGATTACCTTAGTTTGAGGAGATATCTCATAGACAGTAAGAAGAACCAAAGTTAATAACTCTTCTCGCTATATCCAAACTATTTGTCTGGAGTTCCTATACATAAACAGAGGTCACTGAGTATCGCATAGATTTATTCTTTTTAATGTACAGGAAGTAAATTTCAAAGTGTAGTTTTATAACTTCCTTTTATTGATTTTGTACAGTTAAAAATGTACAATGAAAAGCATTTTAAATAATGCTGTGCATGGGATTTAAGAGTGGAGCAGTCAAGGAGGGCAGAGGAATGACTTAATGTAGACCTAGCATCAGGTATATTATTGATACATGCTAATAATGAGTAAGTAACACAGGTATTGAGTACCTCTTACAAAGATCAAGTTTCTACCCCCTGACAGTGCCTTAATCTGCTTTCCATATCAGAAAGATGCTGCCATCTTTGTTCAGGCATCATCCAGAGTTGGGATATACATATTTCCTGGACTAAAAAGGTATTATGATTATTATACAGGATTTATATAGCGCCAACAGTTTGCGCAGCGCTTTACAATATAATTAAGACATTACAATCACAATACAATTCAAGACAAGATGGTAAGGAGGATCCCTGAAGAGATGAGTCTTTAGGGAACGCCTAAAGGCAGTCAAGGTGGGAGATAGATGAACAGGTTGGGGTAAAGAGTTCCGGAGGATGGGAGAGACTCTAGAGAAGTCCTGGAGGTGAGTATGGAAGGAGTTGACAAGATAGCTGGAAAGCAGGAGGTCTTGGGAGGAGTGGAGGGGACGGTTAGGGTGATATTTTGAGATATATCCGGGGGCAGAGTTGTGGATGGCTTTATAAGTGATTGTTAATATTTTGAATGTTATCCTTTGGGTGAGTGGAAGCCAGTGCAGGGATTGGCAGAGGGGGGTTGCAGACACTGAGCAAGTATTATACAATCATGTAAACCCTGGCACCTCTGCAGTTCCTGTTTACAAATGTCTGGTACAGATTAGCCCTATTACGTCGTCTTACCTTGTAACAAAAAGTTATCAGGTTGCAGTCAGATCACTGAGGCTGAGCAGACTGGGGAAATGCTTCATCTTGCCTGCATCAGACTGATTACATCAGCTCAGCCTTGGTAACATCATGTGACTGGACCTCAAGGGATTTTATTATAAAAAATAATATACGGTTACTGTATATTGTGACATGTTATGATTTTTTTAAGCAGAATTGAATTTTATAGTTATTGAAATGTCCACTTTAATAACAACATATCAGACTCTCTCACCTCCCTGTGTGTAACATGACTGGTTAAAATATTTGACTATAAGTGGATATAATGTTTTTATTATTAATTTTTTCATACTTTTCATTTGAATTCTGCAATAGTTATATAACCTTATATAATTCACATAGGTGGTCGGGGGAAGGATAACGGCTGGATCATGACATTTCCTGAAAACGCCACGTTCCACGAAGTTCCAGAGGATGTGCTAACAACTGTTTTAACGTATCTGACCTCCATTCCAAGGTACAGATTGCAACACCATAATGAGAGCTTTCAATTTCAAACAGCTCTTCAGACTTTTGGCTATGAGGCCCTTTTAGGTTTGAGAGTAGGAGGTTAGGATGGAAGGTCAGCCATCCAAATAATTAGACTTGCCAAAGTAAATGTTTAGATTGCACCTTCTGGTAAATGCTCTTAGTGCATGAACATGTCACCGAGCTTTAGGTAACTGTTTTATACTATGGTAATGTTATGAAACTGAATAGCTTTTTTAGTACCTTCATATTAGTCTTATTTTAGATTATACAATGTTGGCATGAACCCAGCTAAATATAGCCTTGATCTAAAGCAGTGCTGTGACTTTGTGTGATGGGGCTCAATTGCAAAACCATTAAAGGAGGTTTCTTCTCTAATCTCCATCTCAGAGGCATTTCCCTTAGTGATGCAGAATACTTATTTCTTCCATAATTGTATAGAGGTTCCTGCACTATACATACATACATACATACATACATACATACATACATACATACATACATACAGTACATGCCTGCTTAATCCATTGCATAGCCAGAAAGTGCTAGGCCCCTATTCCTCCAGGTCCCATAGCAGTCGCATAATCTTCTATAGATGTACACCTATGAGAGAGTGTTGTTTGTAAGATAGGCGTCTGATAACTGGCTTTACTTAGCATGGTAGTAAAAATAAAACTGATAAAGAGCAGGGGTAGTTAAGCTCTGCACTCCCACTGTATGGAAACTTCAAATCCCAGTATGCCTGCAGTATGTATGTAGCTCCACAACAGCCAGTGCCAAGGTTGCCTACCCCGATGTAGAGAGTACAGTGCCTTCTAATAAACAATCAGATTCCAGTTCACTACAAATTACGTGATGGTTACTAGTTGGTTGCTGCATTTTGTATGGTCTTATTTAATGAGCCTAAATATGTCCTTTTTGGGAGTTTATTAGGGACTCTACTGTAAGTACATTAGGTTGTTCTGAGGTAAATGGTAGAGATGAACATGGCAGACCCACTAAATGAGTAAGATAGGAAATAAATGCATACTTGAACCGCTTGTGCTGATATGCGTGGGTACCCAAGTTTGTGTTTTAGCTGGCCAGTGAGGACATGGCCTCATATTGGCCAGGGAAGGACCATGTTTGAAGAAGGTCAAGGCCTTATTTTTTTATGTTTCCAGAGGACAGATTTAATGCATTTATTTTTACCGCTTTAAACTCTGCCTGTGGTGTAGTGCAGCTATAAACGAAAACATCAATATAGCCCTCCAATAATAGGAGATACCTGGGACAAAAAGAAATATATGTATTTCAAAAATATTGGATAGAATTTATTAATTCACATTGGATTATTGTACAGATCTGTATAGGAAAGCAACCAAGCACACCAAGATTCAAGTAAAAATACACAGGTCTTGTATTTAGACAATATCTGATCCTGGAGTTCTGCCTTACACTGAAATCTCCGCTGATGTGAGTGCTGCAATACATGGCAGCCACAACTACAGCACCACATGCTTGCTTACACATGATGGGTAGCTTTTCATTGTCTTATTTGCTCCCTCCTATGCCTCGCTAAGGCTTGGATAATCAGTTAAAATGAACCCAACTTTAGAGTTTCTGTTTTCACCATATACATGCTGCATTGGTAAGCTTGACAAGCTTGAGTCACAAGTTGCTGGAGGTTCTGAAAAACATGAATCCCAATGAAAATAGCCAGACCTAGAATCTGCTAATTATTCTCGGTGATGGATATGTGCCAGCATATGGCAGCCCTTACCCTCTGATACGGGGGACAAAAGACCTCTATGGTCCTTACTTCGCTAGTTTGCTAAACTGTAACAAAAGTCTTGTTTCTTCTCTATATACTGTGTTTTGTAATTAAGAATAATTAACATGTTTCTTTTATTTCTAGTAAACACGAGAACAATGTAAAATTTCTACTCGTATTAGACAGAAGGTTGGATACATGGACGTCTGTAAAACTGACTCTTCAGAAATTATCTGTAAGTCACAAACATAATTGTAATTTTATGCATTGTCATCTTCTATTCCAATGTACATTTTCTAAGAAAGGATTGTCTGGAGGACATAACAGAAAATTGCATACTTACCTATCGGTCATTTTCCTTTCCGGACGCCAGTACATGGCAGTATACGAATGGGTATAGCTCTGCCCCTCACCCAATGACAGGACCGTTTTACTGCAAAGCCATATTAAATAGTAGCATATTCACTACTTAAACAAACTACTTGAAAGAAAAAAGAGGATCCTACTTTGTCCATGCGTGTGATCATTCCAGCACAACCATAGTTACTAATGATGCAGCTCAGTCACAGTTTCTCCGGAGTCTCCAGATCAGAAGGCCAAGCAAGTGTCTTGCATTCACCACCATGATGGAGGAGGCATCCGAATATGAAAAGGACACCAAGAGAATGTTTCCTGCACCCAAAACTCTGAAGGTATGTGGGAGGCTTTCCTTATAACGTGCATTTAGCTACCTGAATGGAGGCAACTTCGCAGCAAGAGAGGCTGAACCTGTGCGGCAAGCCGGAAGAAACCGGCGAGGCGGGGGTAAAATGTAAACATATTCTTAGCTTTAAAAAGGAGAATGGTTGCCTTGGGGGCCGTGTTTTCATTTATAGTATAACCAGTCCTGTGATTGGGTGAGAGGTGGAGCTATACCCATCCGTATGCTGCCATGTTGGTGTAAGGAAACACAATTAGAGCTATGTCAAGGTGAGCTATGATGAATATATAGGGTTTGTAAAAGTGTACCTACTCTGATAGAGAAGTACTTCAGATGTAAGGTAGGTGAATGGTTTGCCTCAGTTCTATATTTCTTATTGAGGCTTTTTTGGGCTTCCAAAGCTTGTTTTCATCAGTATTCTCTTGTGATCCAAATATTACCCAAACTGATAACTCTGATGGACTAGCGTAAATTATTATTTTTCCAGTTCTTGTGATTAGTTGATTTAGAACTCTTTCTATGCTCCTTTAGCGCCATTTAGTAGCAGAAGTGCCATGTGAGTGACATCCATCCAGCTATATGCCAAGTTATATTTGTTAATTTGTTTAGCTCTAATACATTCTGCATTGCTCTATTGATAAGTCCTTCACATTAGTCCCCATCCCAGAATTCACAATCTGAATTCACAGACATGCACACACAATAGGGCAGTTGGGTGTAACCCTTTTGGAGTTTGGGAAGATTCCTGTTTGCGTGCAGAAAAATCACACATACGGCCATGGTGTTTGTCACAGATTTTTTTGACATGCGAGGCTGCCCCGTTTCCTTTATCTGTTCTTTTACTTGTACTCTAATGGAATAATATTCTGTTACTGTCTGGTGGTCACATTGCAGTGTAAACTATGCGTGTCACTGCCCCTCAACTGAGCAATGCTTGTGTTCCTAGCACTAGACCCCTATGTCTAGTGACTCTCCAGCCTGTGTTCCTGAGAGATTTTTCTGTTTTTAGTGACCCCTTGTGTTCCGTGTCCCCTACGTACTTCAAGTGAGCCATCAGCATTCTTCCACCTGTGTACCCAAGGTGAGGTCAGTGAGCCCAGCACCCTGGTTCCAGAAGAGATTTAGCCTGCTACCTCAGTGTTCCCAGTACCCCAGTGCTGAAAGGGACTCACACCCTGTATACCCATGTTCCCAGAACCCCAGTGGTGTAGGAGACTCACCCTCCTGTATACCTATGTTCCCAGAACCAAAGTGCTACAAGAGACTCTCACCCTGTGTACCTGTGCTCACAGAACTCCAGAGGTACAAGACTCTCACATCCTGTGTACCTGTGTTCCCAGAACATGTTTTGTACCCAGGTCCCCAGTGCTACCAGCGACTAAAATCCTGCATACCAGTGTTCCCACAACACCAGTGCTACAGCGCAGTGGTGCAAAATGTGCCCATTTAAAACAAGGTAAATGGTCTCGTCTGTGTGTTGGGCCTGTTCTGAGAAAAAAACTCAATGCCTCTGGTGTGAATAGGCCCTCATGGGCAGATTAAATATAAAAGAATGGGTCGCTCTCTCAGGAGCTCAGTGAATTGAAGCATGGTACCCTGATAGGTTGCCACCTGTGCAATAAGTACATCCGTGACATTTCCTTGCTAATAAATATTCCACGGTCACCTGTTAGTGGTATTATAACAAAGTGGAAGCAAATGCGAACAACAGCAATGAAGTGGTAGGCCACGTAAAATGACAGAGCGGGGTCAGCGCATGCTGAAGCGCACAATGTTCCGAAATCGCCAACTGTCTGCAGACCTCCAAACTTGGTGTGGCCTTCAGATTGGCGCAACAACAGTGCGTAGAGAGCTTCATGGAATGGGTTTCCATGGCCGAGCAGCTGCATCCAAGCCTTACATCACCAAGTGCAATGCAAAGCGTCAAATGCAATGGTGTAAAGCACGCCGCCACTGGACACTAGAGAAGTGGAGACGTGTTCTCTGGAGTGACGAAAAAATTGTAGAAATGTCACCAGCACACCAGTCCTTTTAAGATAGCAAAAGCTTCATTTATTGAAGTTTTTTGTCATATGACCAAACAAGCGCTTTCGGGACCGCACAGGGTCCCTTCATCAGGCTTTAGCATTGACAAATCACGCTTCTCTATGTGGCAATCCGATTAACAAGTCTGGGTTTGGTGGTTGCCAGAAGAACGTTACTTACCTGACTGCATTGCACCGAGTGTAAAGTTTGGTGGAGGGGGGATTATGGTGTGGGGTTGTTTTTCAGGGGTTGGGCTTGGCTCCTTAGTTCCAGTGAAGGGAACTCTTAAGGCAGTGGTTCTCAACCTTTCTAGGGCCGGGACCCCTTGGTAACATTTGCCAAGTTGTGGTGACCCCGAAAGGTAAAATTTAGGGATGACACGGCTGCTGCAGCGACATCTGGAGGCGTGTCGGGAGAACTGACACTGCTGCGCTAGGAGAGAGCTGAGTAGGACTCTCACCATGCACAGCGACCCACAGAGAACCACTGCTATAGGCAAAGACAGGACCAGGCTCTGCAGCTGGAACTAGAAGAATTGGATTTATTCGAACCCCAAGGGGGTCCCGACCCACAGGTTGAGAACCACTGTCTTATGGCATCAGCATACCAAGACATTTTGGACAATTTCATGCTCCCAACATTGTGGAAACAGTTTGGGGATGGCCTCTTCCTGTTCCAACATGACTGCGTACCCGTTCACAAAGCAAGGTCCATAAAGACATGGATGAGCGAGTTTGGGGTGGAGGAGCTTGACTGGCCTGCACAGAGTCCTGACCTCAACCCAATAGAACACCTTTGGGATGAATTAGAGTGGAGACCGTGAGCCCGGCCTTCTCGTTCAACATCAGTACCTGACCTCACAAATGAGCTTCTGGAAGAATGGTCAAACATTCTCATAGACACACTCCTAAACCTTGTGCATGCCTTCCAAGAAGAGTTAAAGCTGTTATAGCTGCAAATGGTGGGCCAACTCATTATTGAACCCTACGGACTAAGACTGGGATGCCATTAAAAAGTTCATGTGTGTGCAGAGGCAGGCGTCCCAATCCTTTTGGCAATATAGTGTACTGTATATATCACACATATGCACACACGCATGGGTATGCACTGTTACAATCACTGTTCGAAAACAGTTGGTTTTGGGACATTCTCACAATTTTCTAATAGTTAATGGGGTCAAATTGATGATCGCTTTCTACTATAGGTGGCAAAAAAAACCAATCGAAAGAAAGGATGAAACCTTTTTCCTGAACAAGCAAAATTCTAAGGCCCATTTCAGACGGTCTGATCAGGAGAGGATCTGTGCCGTTTTGAACGTATTCTTCAATTCTCTAAGTGCGTTATGGAATGTTTGAATGAGATTTTTCGTACAAACATTTGTGCAAAATTCAAACTGTGTATACCTAGCTTAACAGTGGTCAAAGACAGCCAGAGCTGTCCTGAGACTGATGGGCTGTGATGAAAATGTCTGCTTGGCTCATATTGTGTGCTGTCATTACCCACCGTGGTGTTTCGTCTCAACTCAGTCAATGGATGGATTGCAGTTAAGTGTGCCAATAGAAGATATTGCTGCACTCATGCGCCTCCAAAATAATCCTTTAGTTCCGAAGCATAAAAACTGCTAGCAACCTTGATGCGTTTCTGCCTTAAGTGGCCTTAGTCAACCTATAGTCAAGGCAGAAACGTGTCATTGGTTGCTTGCAATTTTTATGCTTGGGGAAAAAAATGAATATTTTATAGGATCATGAGTTCTCAAGAATATCTTCTGTTGTCTCTTATCTGCCTTCAGAAGGCAGGTTCATCTGTTCACCGTCAATGGGACGCGAGGCATATACTAGAGGCGAGCAGTGTTTTTTTGGACTGTATTGCAGTGGAAGTTGTATTGCCTTTTTTGTGGCAAAATAAACAGATGGCGATTGCTCCCATAAGATTTTTCATCATGTCAGGAAATTCCCATGTGATAACTAAGGACTTGTTATATGATTGTAGGTTAACCCTTGCACAGCATGATGATCACCACATTGCTTTTATTTGGTAGAGTATGGCCATACTTGCAACATTGTATACAATCGCATTGCATCTCTTTTCTATAATCATTTTATGAACACTTCTAAAATGTGCATTATATTTTATTAACTGTATATATTTAAAATGCAATACTTTTATAGCCCCTGTTAAATGGCAGCTGGCAGTGCAGAGGTTAACCTCCCTTGTCACATGCAGACTTGGAAGAGCCAGGTGTGCATGTCTGGGATGTGTGCGCAGAAGATGCTGCTGTGAGCCAGTGAACGCGTGTCTGCTAGAGATTAACATAAACATCGGCGAATCAATGCAGGGCTCGATGTGTCCGTAGTTTGCTGGTACTGTAGCTGCTGTCTTTTCGCAGTGCTGTGGTAATGGAAACGGCTGCAGCAGCACGGCTTCAGCTCAGCAGCCACTTGGCAGTTTTTAAGCACCAGCATCCATATCGTATGTCACCCATGAAACCCTGACAATAACAAGAGGAAGATAATTACTGCTGCTTAAACAAGCCATGGCAGAAGGAAATCCCCCAAGAGGAATGATGAGGTTTCGAAGGAATGCGGTAAGGGTTCTCTCTGCCTGCAATCTCTAGAGCACATCCCAAGTTCAAATCCTTCAGTACTGCAGCAGGGAGCATGTACAGGGCTCTAGCTCAAACTGCTGATGAACCGGACACATTCATAATGCAGATTATACTCTGCAAATAGGAAGCCAAGTTTGTTCTGCCAGTAAAGATCTAGAGCACTTCCACATGCTCACTGCAGATCAGAGCTGCCTTTACTTGTGCCAGTGCTGCTCACGTCTGTCCTGGGCTCCTCCACATCTCATTATATTTGGCCTATTTTTGAGATCAAGGCTTTAAAATACTGCATGCCGGTTATTGCTATATATAGCTCATAAAGTATTTGCATGCGTACCTTGAGATATAACATTCCATCAGCTGCTTGTAAAAGTTATTGCACAATGCTAGGTGTCTGTGTCACTAATTCTCCACATTGGTTGTTCATGTGAAGTTTGTCATTACATAGGATCATACAGGGACAACTCATTTAGGCATTGGGGAGGTCACTGATGGAAGAAGCTTGCTCTCTAGGAAAAGCTACAGTTGATGAGGTTTATAAAACTGTTACTAAAATACAGATATGTTTCTAAATTGTTTTTTGTGATCCCTTTAGTATACACATTAGCCTTATCCATAAAGACAAGATAGGTGCTAAAATGGCCTTTCCAGTAGGGACCAGCTTATTTGAAGCCCAGTACCTGATGCCCGTGACAATTCTGTATTGTGTCCATAGTTTCTGCTACTATTATATTGAGTGACAACACTAAATAGAGTAGGAAGGTTGACTTGAAACCATACAACAGAACTTTCTTTCCTGGTACATATCTCTCCACCATGAAATGCTGAGTGCCAGATCTCTGACTTTCTGGAGTTCTTCTTTAATGGAGGTGTGGATATTATTATTAATAATATATATTCTTTCCAACCTCTTCTCTTTTAAATCCTGTCTTGCTCCAGTTGCCCTTTCAATTTTCTGCATTAATTAGTCACTTCTGCAGCATTAGTTTACTGCCCATGTTAACTTTTCTCACACAGCAATTACTTGCATCCCTGCCATTCTTTTATAGGATTGAGCTGTAAACTAAGCAGTTTTCAGTTACCATAATAGATATAAATGAAAGGCCAGAGGGATTGTATCTCAACGTTGTATATTAATAGTTGCTGCATTTGTACCTAAAGGAATGTTGATGGAGGCAAACTTTTAAACAGGAAGAGCTTGGATTCCTGCCCCCTCTCTGGCTAAGGCTGGCCATACACCTGTCAATTTTTTTTGTTCAACCCACGGGATGAACGCAAGAAATTGACGCAATTCCTTCATCAACACAAACAGCATGTCGATCGAAGAATTGTCGCTGTTTGCATTGTATTCTGACTTTGTTGTTGGTTTCCGATAGATAGGCGTCTGAACACACAGTGCATCACAGTTTGTTGCATATGAGGCTGCATAGCCGCAGACCACTCAGGGTGCCAGTGTCCACCACCAAAAGCACCTACAATGGGCACATGAGCATGAGAACTGGACCAGGGAGAAATGCAAGAAGGTGGCCTGGTCTGATGAAGAAGGGGGAAAAGATGGCACCAGGATGCACTATGGCCAGAAGGCAAGCTGGCGGACGCAGTCCGATGCTTTGGGCTATGTTCTGCTGGGAAATTTTAGTTCCTGCTATTCATGTGGATGTTACTTTGACACATACTACTTTCCTAAACATTGTTGCTGATCAAATACATGGACATTATTTGAAACCGTATTCCCTAATGGCAGTGGCCTCTTTCAGCAGGATAATGCACCCTGCCACACTGCAAAAATGATTCAAGAATGGTTTGAGGAACACAACCATTGATCAATCCAATGATTTATTTATTTTATTTTTTTACATTTCAGCAAGCTGGCTAGAACCTAGTCCCTGAAGTAGCCTAGTCCACATTCTTACAGCTTTTACTGTGAAGAAGCCTTTCTATATGCGGAAACTTAAACCTTTTCCTCCAAACATAAAGAGCACCACCTTGTTCTTTGCAATAACCTTAAGGCCTGGTTCCCACCTGGGCGTTTTACAGCGCGTTCCTATGCGCTGTAAAACGCTCAACATGTGAAAACCAATAATTGCCTACCTGGGCGTTTTACAGCACGTAGGAACACGCTGAAAAACGCCCTACGCCCAAAGAAGTACAGGAGCTTCTTTGGGGCGTATTTGCCACACATATCCATTAGGATACAGCCGGATAGCCCTCGGAAACGCGCGTTTGTCACGCGTTTCTTTTACCGCAAATCGCGGTAAAAACTTGCGGCACGGAGCGCGCATATTCAGTACGCCCAGGTGTGAACACAGCCTAAGGGCTTGATCACACCATAAACAGTGTGTTCCAGAGTGGTCAGCTGCTGGAACGCACTATTGCATCCCAGCTGCCTTCCTGCGTTCAGGGGTGGGAGGGGACGTGGCAGTGCATTGGAGAAACGCCCCTGAACGCAGGAAGCCAGTCGGGATGCACTACAGTGCGTTGCAGCAGCTGACCACTCTGGAACAAGCCCTTAGGCCCCTTTCACACAATATCTGTTAGCATCCGCTTTTCAATGGATGCCAACACAAGGACATCTGAAAGTTGAATCGGTGTGAATTGGAGCAGTTCACACCAGTGCTGCCCTTCACTGAAAAAAAAGTAAAAGAGCAGGCTCTACTTTTTTGCAGCCAACCAGAGGCTGCATAGCCGCAGACCACTCAGGGTGCCAGTGTCCACCACCAAAAGCACCTACAATGGGCACATGAGCATGAGAACTGGACCAGGGAGAAATGCAAGAAGGTGGCCTGGTCTGATGAAGAAGGGGGAAAAGATGGCACCAGGATGCACTATGGCCAGAAGGCAAGCTGGCGGACGCAGTCCGATGCTTTGGGCTATGTTCTGCTGGGAAATTTTAGTTCCTGCTATTCATGTGGATGTTACTTTGACACATACTACTTTCCTAAACATTGTTGCTGATCAAATACATGGACATTATTTGAAACCGTATTCCCTAATGGCAGTGGCCTCTTTCAGCAGGATAATGCACCCTGCCACACTGCAAAAATGATTCAAGAATGGTTTGAGGAACACAACCATTGATCAATCCAATGATTTATTTATTTTATTTTTTTACATTTCAGCAAGCTGGCTAGAACCTAGTCCCTGAAGTAGCCTAGTCCACATTCTTACAGCTTTTACTGTGAAGAAGCCTTTCTATATGCGGAAACTTAAACCTTTTCCTCCAAACATAAAGAGCACCACCTTGTTCTTTGCAATAACCTTAAGGCCTGGTTCCCACCTGGGCGTTTTACAGCGCGTTCCTATGCGCTGTAAAACGCTCAACATGTGAAAACCAATAATTGCCTACCTGGGCGTTTTACAGCACGTAGGAACACGCTGAAAAACGCCCTACGCCCAAAGAAGTACAGGAGCTTCTTTGGGGCGTATTTGCCACACATATCCATTAGGATACAGCCGGATAGCCCTCGGAAACGCGCGTTTGTCACGCGTTTCTTTTACCGCAAATCGCGGTAAAAACTTGCGGCACGGAGCGCGCATATTCAGTACGCCCAGGTGTGAACACAGCCTAAGGGCTTGATCACACCATAAACAGTGTGTTCCAGAGTGGTCAGCTGCTGGAACGCACTATTGCATCCCAGCTGCCTTCCTGCGTTCAGGGGTGGGAGGGGACGTGGCAGTGCATTGGAGAAACGCCCCTGAACGCAGGAAGCCAGTCGGGATGCACTACAGTGCGTTGCAGCAGCTGACCACTCTGGAACAAGCCCTTAGGCCCCTTTCACACAATATCTGTTAGCATCCGCTTTTCAATGGATGCCAACACAAGGACATCTGAAAGTTGAATCGGTGTGAATTGGAGCAGTTCACACCAGTGCTGCCCTTCACTGAAAAAAAAGTAAAAGAGCAGGCTCTACTTTTTTTCAACCAACCCCCCCCCCCCCCCCCCCCCCACAAAAAAGAAAAAAATAACTCTTCCCCTTAGATATATAAAGGTGTGAATTCCATATGAGGACTCCATGTGAGAGGACAAGGTGGAGGACTCACTAATTCTTGGTCTCTCCTCCTCGGAGATGGTGTAATGTCAGCGGTCTCCGATGGTATGACGGATGCCGCGGTGTTCGGGATCTCCATTGTTAATTTCAACCAACCCCCCCCCCCCCTCCCTAAAAAAAGCAAAATAATGCAATGGATGTCAACGGAGTATGCAATCGCAAGTAAACCAAACCTCCGATGACCATTTTTGGCTCAGATTTTGGTGTGAATGTAGCCTTAAGTGAATAACTTTGCACTATGTGGACCAATTATGTAATTATACATGGTGATCATATCTTCCCTAGGGCCCCATTTACACTGGATCAGTTGCGTTGTGTTACCATCTGTTTTGTAATGGATGCTAACGCAAGAGCATCAACAAATTAATGAGTGTGGCAAGTTCACACTGCTGTGTCGCGTTTCAGTACACTGGGACAAAAAGTAGCACATCCTCCTACTTTTTTTTCTGAGCAACACATCAAAAACGCATGCTAATGAAACACAGCACAAGGGAATACAAGGGAAGCTATAATAAGGCAAAAGGATCAAGTTTGTTGATGACCAGCGAATGACAAGCAGGTCTGTACGTTGTCCTCATGTTGGTGTAGGGCAGGGGCGCCCACTATTTTTCGTCTGGAGATCTACTTTTCAAATGACGAGCTCATTGAGATCTACCAACGAAAAAAAACCTGCATTCAGGGGCGGGAGGGGGCGTGGCGGTGCATTGAAGTCAATGGCACCGTGGCCAGGCTCCGCAGGCAGGCCCCTCGCCCACAGTGCGATCGCCTGCATTAGTGCCACTCTCCCGGGCAGAGGCAGCGGGGGATCTGATGAGAAGTAAAAGTGCACTTCATGTGCGGGGGGCGGTGGAGCCGCTGTGACAGAACGGACAAGCAGTGAGGGGGTAAGAGGCGCCGGCTGTCAGATCCTGGCCGAGCGTCTCTCTTTCTCTCTCTCTCTCTCCTCACCGCTCTTCATTAGTTCTGTGACAGCGGCTCCGCCCTCCCCCGCCGCCGCCTCTTTCACTTCTTCTCGGGGAGAGCAGCGGGGATCCAGAGAAGCGGCGGGAGAGGACAGTGCGATCTACCAGTGATCGCTACGCGATCTACTGGTAGATCGCGATCGACCTTGTGGGCACCCCTGGTGTAGGATATTTTTGGGCACTTGGGTTTCTTTTCAGGGGTGTTACTAAATGGTGGACCACAGTCTGGGCATGGACCGAGTGGCGGTGCTGTCCAGACCGTGATCGCCAACCCGCACTGGGTTATGGCTGGCTGATGGTGAATACACTGTCCTCTAAAGTCAGTGCATCCACTGCCAGCCATAATCCAGCATAGGTCCCCCTCCGCTTCAGTCATTGGTTGCTAGGATCATTGGCGTCCTAGCAACCAATGACATCAGGCAGGGCCGGCTGTTCAGCTTGTCAGCTTAGAATTGATCTGGGTTGCTGTACTAGCCTGCTATCGTACCCCCCTCCGTGCATCTCCCTGCTGTGTTTTTCTGGGGAGCCTGAAACCATGGAAAACAGTGTCAGGATGGAGAGTGTGCATTCCCTAATATGCTCTGCGATGAATTAAGCAGGAAGCGCTGTGCTCTCAGTGCTTCTTGCTTCTGAGCTGTAAAAATCCAGCTGAAGTGCTGGGTAAAGAGGATCAAGCACAATCCTGTATTGGATGTCTCCATAAAGAGAACCTCTCACCTCCAAATGCTGTCACATAGGGGCTTGTTATCCCCTTTGTTGATAGCAAACATTCAGTGAAAAAAATGTAAAAAGATAAGTGAATTTTTTTTTTTTATAAAAAAAATACATATATTAGGAATGCACCAATATATTGACCCGCTAATACATATCGGCTGAAAATAGCACTTTTGGCATAATGCCGAAAGTGCCATTTGCTGGCCGATACAGTGGTGCATCCGTTCTTTCTCTCTTCTCCGCTGGACGCTGCTATGTGTCCCAGCGGGGAGGAGAGAAACTGTCACAGGTGGCTGAGCGCTGCCGGAGGAGAGCACTGTGACAGCCACCTGACATAGATCAGAGGAGAGCGGGCGGAGACAGCCCACATTGTTACAGCAGACTGAGCTCCACTAGTTCAGCCTCCTGTGATAGCGTGTCAGGAAGCAGAGCGAGTAAAAACACTCAGTGATCAATGATTGCTGAGTGTTTGTAAATAATTGAGGACAGAGTATGTTTACTATATCCCCAATTATGAATGAATGGGAAGTGATCTACATCACCTCCAGTTCATTTATGATTGTGGATATAGTAAACACTATGTCCTCATGTTATGAATGAACACAAACACTCAGTATAGAGGATTCCTGTTCATATATAACAGGGGCTGCAGAAAAAGAGATATATTTCCCCGAAGCCCCTAGAAGTGAAGTAAAAAATAAACGCTCAAAGGCCTATCACCCCTACCCTCTGTCTGTTCCATGCTCCTACTCCCTCAGCAACCTCCAATTCTAGTAATCTCTCTAGGTGGGAACACTTGTGTGGTCGCAGCCAAGAAGGCGATCCTGATGAACTGGCTTTTGCCTAACCCTCCCTCGTAAACCTCCCTGAAAAGCCTTCTTCATAAACTTATGACATTTGATAACTGGATGCCCAATTGAACACGCATAACACTGACAGATTTTTTGCTACCTGGACCTCATTCCTACTGTCTGAATTGTCTATAGACCAACTGAAGACTATTATGCTACTCTTTCAGGATACGAGGTGGTACCTTACCTCGAAGGTTGCGGGATCCCTGGGTGGCCTTAATGTCCTCGGAGAACCCGATTGAGCGCACTCTATTCATTAGACCTTTCTTGCTTACCTATTAGTCCCTTTCTCTTTCCTACCCTTCTCTTAAGTCATAACCTGTGTACTCACCAATAGCACTGTACTGGTACCGGTACTTGATAATTAGACTGCTTTTGATTTATATGTTCACTTTTTTTGTAGTAGTAGTTCTGTATACATTTCTACCTAAACCTGTGTTTTCCACTGTGTATATCTGCTGTAATATTGATCAAAATATTACATGCAAAATAAAATATAAAAATAAATTGAAAAAGTTAAAATAAAAAACATTTTTGGTTTTGGCCTGACATTTTTTTTTTTTTTAAATTTCGGTTTGTTTCGGTTTTGAAATTATATTTCGGTGCACCTCTAAAATATATAAAACCAACTCTCCTGCTCGCAAATGAACACGTGGACGTAAGGCATGCATGTATATGTAAACAGGAAGAGGGAAGTTCTAATAAAAATAATTGAAAAATAAAATAAAATGGCACACCGGCAGCTGTGTACTGTAGTGCAGCTGCTGGTGTGAATGCAGCCTAAATGGCGGACCGCGGTAGGGACACAGACTGTGTGACCATTCTGTTTGGGAAAGTGATTCAGGGACCTCTTCGCAATCAAAGGTTTACTACTCACTGGACCTCCTTGAAATTTAATTCCTAGGGAAATAGGCAATATAAACTAACTAAAATGTATAAATCACTCTTAGGGTCATATCTACAAAAATTTTCAAATCTAGGCATATTTCAGTTCATGTATTCGCTGGTTTCAGCCCTCAAATTTGGCTTAAGTTATAACACGTTCTTGAGAACATGGATGTCTTTGTATGCTAAATTCTTATTTTGCAGTACGTCTAATTGTAGACAATTGTGCACCACTTAGTGATATTAGTTGGGCACACAGGGGAAAATTTTGCTACTCCAAATGCATTACTGAAATTGCTGTATGTATGCAAGTAGTAGTGATTGATCACACAAATTTGAAGCATTGTTATATCATTAGTGATTACTCACTACTACATGCTTTGCTCCATTGTTCCTCATGTGTAACACTAGTGATTGGTCGTGGGGCGATCCTGGGTTCATGGGTGATGATTGCTCTACCAAAAATCGTGTGTGTGCGTGTGTCTTCTCGCACATATTTTTTTTTTTCAAATCGGCATAAAGGATAAGTATATTAACCTTCAAATATAATTGTTACAACCAATTAAAAAAAAAATATGGTAATTAACCTTTTATTGTCCTGTGATCTTTTCTTTTCTTGCTAAATTTTTGATAAATATTCAAATTGGCATTTCTATATGTTATCATCTTCTGTGAACACATTGGAAAATGACCTTGTTGATGTTTTACTGATAATTTTGCATTTTATATCTGTTTTATATTTTTTCTCTTTAGCATTCATTTCCTGGAAACCTTCATCTTGTTTTGGTCTTAAGACCAACTGGATTTTTCCAGCGCACCTTCACTGACATTGGATTCCGGTACAGTCAGGAGGACTTCATCCTCAAGCTCCCGGTAGAGTATTCTTGATTTTTTTCTTTGCTTGTCAACAGTTTATTGATAGTCCAAAGGGCAATTTTTTTACAAGTCCGGAAGAACCTAAGGACACTTTTTACAATTACACTTACCAGTTGCCCTTGGCACAGTCATCTGGTCAGCTGCTGGTTGAAGGGACAGTGGTGAGGCTGTGCAGGGTAAAATGTTCTATACATGATCTTTAGTTTGTCGTTGTGCCAATGACAGGCCTGCAAATCGTATTCTAAACCTTCTGCTCTCTTTTAGGTGGTTATGCTTAGTTCTGCATCGGACTTGTTAAAGTACATTGATGAAAAGCAGCTGACACCAGAATTTGGAGGCACATTTGAATACCGACATAGGGATTGGGTTGTCTTTCGAACGGTATGTTTCCATATATTGTCAACAAAAGTAGTTATCATTTTATAAAAAGAAAACAGGCAGGGTAAACATTTTACACATTTCATGATATCAGGATATACAGTATGTCCTTGTTGCTTCTGTTTTTTTGTTATTATTACTGTAAGCTGTTTAGCCTCATTCGCATAAAGCTTTAAGGTCCGGCTGCGGAATCTTGTGGCAGGAATCACAGGTGGTTCTAGATGAACAATGCAATGACAGGCTGACAGTGACTGCAGCTGTCCTGCCATGTTCAGGTGTACTCACACAAGGAGCGATTACCTGCGGTTAGAGACAGATGAATGCCCCTGGACACAAGCACCTTGCTGCAGCCACTGTCAATCTGTCATTGTTTCATACAGGCTGGGCGGCCACAGCTGTATGCAACCACCTGTAACTCTTACCACAAGACTCCGCAGTCGGACCATAAAGCCTTGTGTGAATGAGGTCTTAAAATAATTGCGCTTTACAGCAGAATGCTTTCACAGAATTTAGGTAGTTAGTAGCTGGTATGGGAGAGAAAACACAGGCAAAGTAGTAATATTTTACTTACATATACTTACATATGCATTACTTAGGGACTATCCACACCTATGCATTTTTTTCTTCTGATATATTTTGCTTTGAAACTCATCAAAACACATGCCTACATGTGTTGACATACGTGTGTTGTCACCTTTTGACATTTACTTTCTGTTGATTGTTAGAGTAACATAATGCACATGAATGCACATTGATATGTGTTGAGATCCATCTTGACATGGGTTATAACCAGTGGCGACTCTAGGAACAATATGTAGGGGGGGCACATAACACATCGAAATGTTGATTTAAATGGAAACCGCATCAAAGAAAAAGAGATGTGAATAGGAACTTAAAGTAAATCTGTCTTGAGAGAAATATGTGGGCTGGTTTTTCAGACCTTCTCAAAATGCTGATTGCCTGTTTGTAATACCTTCTTAGTCACTGGCCAGTGGTAAGCAGTGCAGTTTGAGAATGAAAGATGCAAGTAATTCAAGAGCTGCTTTTATTGCTTCATTTACAGGCTTCTTTAATAAGCAACCATTTTTATTTCACAAATAAATATATAAATAAATATATAAATCAATATACATATATGTTGTGTGATTAAGATACACACACACACACACACACACACACACACACACACACAATGTGTAGTAGCTATTATTCCTTTTTGTGTGTATCGAAGGGACCTATTTATAAAGGGTTAAGATGATTAACTTGCTGCCTTTTTCCTTTTGAATATTTCAATTTCACAATTCAGCTTATTTGGAAAGCTTCTTTCATTGTGAACTTGACCTAATGCATTCTTTTTTTATAGATTTTTCTTTTCAAATTTGTGGCATTTATAAACGGGAGAAATAAAAAATGTACAAAAACAAATTCACTGAGCTATTGTGGAGATTGTTGAAGTAGCATACACCCTCATAATACAGACTTCTTAATGTTACCTTGTTGGTTTCTTTACAAATGTCTCTATATTTTTTCAAATCTCATCCATTTTGTTCATCTGGATTTTATTATATACTCTTATGCTATACCCTGCTTCTGTTTTGTGTTTCTGTGTTCTAGTTGGCCATCCCTGTAGTTCATAGCTTTAAAAATATCTAGTTGCAGAGAAATGTCACCTTTTTTGACTAGGTTGATATATCGGAGATATTATATTAAACTAATAGAAAAACATACAGATTAGTGGGATTCCCTTGTAATGGCTGCATCAGGCGTGCAAAGCTCAACACAATGACTTTACCACCTGAGATTCCAAGAGATAAAAGGAAACATTAGGCTGTGTAACTCTCCAGCATCCACCAAGGACTGATATGGTTTTTGATGTAGTGGCCTTGTATGGAATTTATTGATTTAAGAGGAATTTCCTGTTTACATTAAGTTGAAGTTGGCTTGTAGATGATACAGTATCTTGTGAGATCTTCTTTAAAGATCCCTCCAACCATGTGCCCAGCAGATGAAAATATGGCATCTCTAACTTTGAAACTTTGTGTATATATATATATATAGCTCAGCTCCAGTCTATCCTGTTGCGGGAAAGGTTTCAGAATACATTCTGCTACACATTTGTTTAACTTTTTGAACGTTATTGTTTTCCCTGACAACCTTAAACAGGCCATTGAAGGTTTTGCGTTGACAGTGAAGGAAATTGCTCAGATGCTGCAAGCCTTCGGTACAGAATTGGCTGAGACTGAATTACCCGGCGACATATATTCAATTGAACACATTCTAGCTAACCGCACAGAAAAATACTGCCAGTTGAAGGTATGTTTAATTGGATTTTATGAAGATAGATTACTGCAACACTTGAAAGAACAGCACTTTACTTTCTACCATGCAAGGTTTCTGGGAAAATATATAAGACAGAGGGGGAAAAAAGAATAATTGAACACTTTTTTCTCTGCGTATGCACTTTCTTTTTATTGTACTTAAAGATTTGTACGTTCAAGGACAACCTCTACTTACTCCTTAAAACCAGGCCTCATGCTTGCATGTTTTTTACTTGGACGCTACCAATAACAAAATACATTTGTATCTTTATTATAATGGACATAGCAATTTTCTGTAAACTTCAGCAGCCAAAAGGCAACTATCTTTTAGTTGACTGTCCTCACCCAACTGATGAAAACCACTGTGATTGACTGCTTTGGTTACTGCACATAACTACACATTGCTGTTCATTATTCATAGCTAAAGACTTACGCTATTCTAAGTGCAGTAATCCACATCAGTTATTCAAATAAATTGTAGACAGATCAGTAAAAGGTTCATTTTGATTGGTTGGTATAGAGTATTGCATCTTGTGCATTGCTCTATGCCCTATTGAATAGTTCCACTTGTATTGAGAGCACTGTATATATAATGTATTGATATAAAGTGGATCGCAAAACAGATTTTCCTGTTGTATGTGTATCTATTGCAGTTTCAAGATGTGCTATTCTAAACTTGGGGAATGATGCTCAAAATAAAGTATTTGTGTATATATAGTGCATTCCATTGCCATAAACTTTAAGGTCAATGCTAATGTAGCCATTCTGAAATCTGTAAACAGTTATACATCATTGGTAAATTACAGTCTTCTAAAATAATCTCTAGGAATGTGACAAATAAGGAAAAAAAAATGCAAGATGACTTTGTACAGGGGCACTAAACACTCTTGCCACTGTGTTCTGAATTCCACATAGGCAGCACTTGGGGTGGCCTCTAAATTATCTATGGATTATATTAAGTCAACCCATTAGTAAAAGAGATACAAAACAACAAGTTCACTTTCATGGCAGTCCCACCAGCAGCTTATACATCCCTTTCCTCCCCTACTGCACCTTTTGACTGCCAGCAGTGAAGAGAGTTATCCCTGTGTGAGATTCAAGTGGTGACGTGCAACACCAGGCTAAGGACTCTCTCCTCCTTACATGTGACATTTCCTCACCCAAGATTTCACATGTAAGGTAGGACTGAAGATTTTGGTTTTCTCCCATCAACCAAATGGGACAGGAGGGAAGGAGACTTTGCTGGTGGGACTTCCAATAAAGTGAGCCCCTTTTTCCCTGCATGGGCAAAGCACAGGTTCACTTTAAGCTAGCCTTTTTAACATTATCCCTTTCTGTGCCCATGGTCTTTGAACCTGGCACAAGCACAGTATGCAAATATTGACTTTCCTTTAAATCAAAGCACAGGCATATTCACTCTGTCTGTCACCTCTGCTGTGTGGGAGCCTCATTGTTCTATTGAAAGATATGAACATTGCACTGTGGAATGGTTGGGGGCATGCCAGAGGTCCAGATTGGAGCAAAGCTGGCATTTCCAAGTAGCATATTAATTGGATTCAAGGGTTCCCGGGGTGTTCAGAAAAAGATTGCTTGATAAGGCAGATTTATATTTTGTCACCTTGTGGTGTTACCCTTAATCATGTACATTTAGGCACCTCCAGAAATTACTTAATAAAAGAGCATTTTCAGGATGAGTCATTCTTGTTACTAGATATAGAAATGGGTGTAACATATTTTCTATCGACTCAAAGAGCATATCTGGTTCTGTAGTATATTAAAAAAATTGGCAAGTAGGCATTTAAATCTGAAACAGTATATATAGCCTTGTTTAACCAGTTGACATCCGCGGTGTTAAACCCCCTTCCCATCCAGGCCATTTTTCAGTATTCAGCGCTGCGGTACTTTGACTGACATTTATTCCGTCATGCAGCGCTGTACTATAATAATGTGTAGTAAATCACTACAGCCAATCAGAGAGCAGCTTCCAGCAACCTATAATGAAAGCTGTTTTTTTATTAAATCCATGTAGTTCTCCTTTACTATTGCTAATTGTACGTTGTTATTAAAGATGCCCATTACTGCATTTGGATAAAGTACACTTTCTCTTGATACTGTTTTGCCTTGTGTTCATGTAGAAAGACATCACCTCTGTAATGAGAGAAGGGGGTTTATTACTGAACAGTTTTGAAGGACGAAGCACAAGTTTAGTTAGTGGACAGCAAGTCTGTGAAAAATCTGGAGACTGGGATACTGTGAACAGGTATAGTAAATACTTTGATAATCTTATACTATAAAAAGCAATATAACCATGATAACATTTCTACACATATTGTTAGTGGTATTATTAGTGTTTTCTCATTTTATTTATGTTTTGATATCTTCTCAAGTTCTTGGTTTAATTGTAACTTTTTGTTACATGCCATATTGGAAAGAAATATTTTATATCCATGTTTTTGTGCAGTTTTAACAGGGTTGGCATTGGGTTTTATAGAAGTACATACATATTAATGTATAATGTTTAGAAGTGGTCGATATTCATGTTTGAAAGGCACAGCGGGAGTAGATTTTTTTTTTCGCATTTAAGGGGTCAATGTACCAAGAACCAATACTTCAGTCTTTGGCAGGTGCTGAAAATCTAAACAACCTGGCAATAAGTTTTATGAATTCTATTAGTGGGATATTGGTGCTTCATGTGAACTTGTGCCCAGACTATGCACACTAAAGTATTTACATAATGTGAACATGCACTAAAAACACCTTAAACATGCTCTCATTCACCTCTGTAGGTATGTACATTATGGAGAAGTTTGTCTTCGAAGTTCACAACAGAGGCACCAAGACCATATTTCCTATTACTTTCTTTGGCACCAGATTGTTTGCAATCTACCAGCTTTTCACCAGATGGTTTTAAGCTCTAAATGAAACCCAGCTTTAGAGTATTTGCTGCGATCCGTGCAAATTCATTTCTTTACAATACAAGCAGCCAAAAAAGGCCAGACATTGCTTATTTTAAAGCTCTTTTACTAATCATTAAAAAAGAACTATGGGGTAACTATTTTTATCACATAGTTCTCTCAAGGGTCATGGGAGGACATATACTAGTCTCCTAAAGCTCTGTATATAGCGCGTTATAGCTAAATACTAAGGGCTCTGCAGCCAGGACAAATCCCGACAATATTGTCGAGATCCACCCAGCTGGCTAATTGACAGCAGGCTCTGCCTATCTAGAGGTAGAGCCAACTGTGCAAGCCCCCTCCCCCGTCCGTTCCTCCAGTCAACGCTGGAGGATCAGAGAGGGGAGGGGGGAAATCCCTGCGGGGGGCAGTGACTGGCAGTCACTGATCTCTGCAGGGAGTTGATCGGAAAGTGAGCGAGCGACGGTGTGTGTTCGCTCACTTCCTGAACAATAGAGCCGACGTGTTGACAGTTTCATTGTCACACGTCGGCTCTTACTATGAGGATGAGTGAAAATTACTCGCCTCATAGTTCATCTTTTAAGAATATGTAAAAATTTAATGTGTATAGTCTGGGCACGAGCTTTTGAGTCTGCACATCTGCTGTAGCCATTATGAGGGTTTTCCATTCTGTGTGTTGGAATTTTTAATTTTGTTTTAATTATGAAGAATGCCACAGGTTAAAACTTTGATGAAGAGAACAGCAAAAAACTGCCAGGTAGATAGAAACATAGTCAGATATAATTGCACTTTTGGAGTATTAAAAATTTTTTCACCTGTTATAGAAATAGTACTTTTGGGTGGACTGGCCCTTAAAAAAGCAATCTATTTGGGATTCTGTTGCCTTACTGCACGTTTAAAATTGTATTATATGTCCATTTTTAATGAAATATAACCCATCAAGCATCCCCTAATGCCCAAAGTAGAAATAAAATATTGATCTGATTGGCTCGAAGCCTATATATGCTAGATGACTTGCTTCATGTTGTGTCAATGTTATAATTAATAGGGAGCTGCAGAATATGTTTGAGGCTCAAGCTCCTTTCCTCTCACCTGCTCACTCTTTTGAGATATTTTGACAGCAGAGGTAGGAACAGAAACAACTGGCTTTGTATGTCTTTCTGCATCACATAGGTTGTAACACAGTAGGGGGGCACCTCTGGTCACTGCATACTATAAATAATGTACATATTAGAGAGCTCTACACCACTTGATATCATTACTGATGTGTCCCTGTGATTTGCAGGCTTTTAGCACAGTTACATGAGATGGAATGTGCATTTGATGGATTTTGGGAAAAACACCAGCTGAAAATGGAGCAATATTTAGAACTGCTGAAGTTTGAACAGCACTTTGATGAGGTACGGTGATGCTCTACAATATAAAAGAACATGTCTGTCAGCAGATTCAGAATGTTTTCCTTTACTATATACCCCTTTAAAAATATGTACTTTCTCTTAAATGTCTCTATACTTTCTTGCAATTTACATGTAGTTTTTTTGTAAATGTTATTAGTAGCTCTTTTACAGCCATTTATATAGTACTAACAATTTATGCAGCACTTTACATGCACATCAACCCCTGCCCTCAAGGAGCTGACAATCTAAGGCTCCTATCTTACATACATACATACACACTAGGACAAATTAACCTACTAGCATGTCTTTGGGGAGTGGGAGGAAACACAAGCACAGGTAGAACATGCACACTCCATGCAGATAGTGTTGTTTGATAGTGTTTGGGACTTGAGTTAATGACCTGTAAGGCAGACTTGTTAATCTATAAGCTACTGCTTGTACTTTTAGCTGGCCGTACATGTAGCAGTTTAATAAAGTGATCAAACTTTCAATTCTTTTTTCTGTTGCCGACCCAAAGCAGTGGACATTCAATTGTGATTTTAAACACTGCAAGGAAATGGGATCAGAACTGGCCTGATTGAACACAAAAGAAAGTGATCAATTTAGACAGAATTGTCAGAGCTTTTTTTCCCACTTTGATTAGATCTTTCAATAAACTGTATTGAAAATGTCATTTTATTTCCCAGTTTCAACTTCAGCTACATTCTGGTAGTCTATTGAACCAGTAGGTATTGGATTATTTCGTTTCTGATGATTACTTGCGATCCTATTTGCCATTCCGAATTGCTCAAAATTGATTGAAAATTACTGGAAATTGCCATGTGTATAGCCAGCTTTAGGATACTTAGTGGTTAAAATGTATTCTGTCTATACACTATCCTGTGTAATTATCATTAAACAGGTGTTGTATCTAATACTTGCACTTATATAAGTCATTGTTTTGGAACTTTTTCTTTGCTAGCTGAAGAGCACCATTGAGTTTTTAATGGTACAACAAGCCGGTCTTCCAGATACAGGAGAGAACTTAACTGATGTCAGGCAACGATTGATGGAGTTGAATAATCTCGATGAAAGAGCACAGGTGAGCTTTAGTTAGTTACCTTTCCAAGTGACATAACACTAAACCTGTTATTTACTAATATGCAAATCTGTATTGTGTTCTATAGAATGCGAATAGTCTTGCCGGGTTGGACAAAGAATTAGAGAAAAGGCAAATATCTTTTTGGGAGACCATGCTGATCTAGGCCCCCCCAGTGCTGGCCAGAAGCCAAGTCTTTTATTAATGTGATCTCTGGTCAAGGGAGGACCAGAGTTCAGATTTTCCTTCTCTTGGTCATCGATAATGTAACTGAATGCCTAGGCTTTTGGTCATGTTGCTAGCATTGGAGGAAGTCAGGCTTATTGTCTGAATGTAATAGGTGAGGCAGGTGGGCAGGGTTGAGATCTTGGTGTACAAATGCTCTCCCAGTAGGACTGTAATATAGAAAGCCTGCAGGCAAATTAGCTTGATGGTATCTAAACCAAATTAAAATATTAGTTTTTTTTCTCTTACTTGAATGATGAAATGATGCAAACATTCTCTTGGCCCTGGACAGTTCAGCTCTGAAGGTGAGCTGTGGTCTACCCCATGAACCTCTTTGTTGGCCTGTAAAGCCACATTTTGTGGTAAATGGGGAGTTGCAGGGGGGAACTTGCTTGACCAAGTTAGCAAGTCAGAACTTCCACAATATAGCACCTCGGTTTTAGGACTACCAAGGCCTGGAAATTGACTAAAGATGCATACGGGCACCCAGGGACAGTTTACTATCTTTGCAGACTCCAGAGGTTAGCTTTACGTTATTCTTATTTGATTCATGTAATTGGTCTAGTTATTTATAGCTCTGACTGTAATTATAAAACATCATAACCCTATAATCTTTAGAAAAGCAAATGTTCTATTCAACTGGCAATATTACTAGAGAGAATATGTGTATGTTTTAACCATTTCGTTAAATTTTTCTTTTGAATATTTAGTGTAGTGTTCTTTATTTTTTGAACACTTTAATTTTAAAACAAAACAGCAGCAGTAGAATCTACAATGCAAATGTAAACTAGAGTCAATCATTATCAATACCAGTTCATTTTAAGTGTGTGAAGCTTGATGTGAACAAAGTCACAGCTCAGAAAGATGTATGGCTGGAAATAGCCTGCATGCTAGGCAAATCCTTCTAAAGAATATTTTGAATTAACTTAATAAAAGTCTGTACTTGTGTCAGTTTTACATGCATAGTGCCTCATCTGTAACAGATTATTATAATATATAGTATAAAGGAATTCACCACACCTGTCTGTCCTGGCCAGTCCCTATTGCCAATGGTTGTCCGTCTATTAAATTTAAATATACACCTAGTTTAGATCCACTGCACATGGAGTGCACATTCTCCATAGAACTGTTGCTTCAACTTTATTTGTACCAAAATAGACACATCTAGCTCCAGGCAGCCTTGGGCTTGCAAATTAAATAAGCAATTTACAGCATGTGTTGCATTGCACCATGCAGTCTATGTACTGTAAGGCCCCTTTCACGTGGGCTATCCGATCAGATCCACCTATAAGTCTTTCAGGTGGATCTGATTGGAAGTCCAATGTTAGTCTATGGGCAGCCGGATGTAAGCGCATGTGCGTCCATTTACATCCGGTTACCCCTGGCTCTGGCCGGGTCCAGAAACAAATAGGGATCAGAGTTCAAATTTGATGGACCTGACTGCGCCGAATTGGGGGTAATCTGATGTAAATGGATACATGTCTTTTTACACCCAATTCCCCATAAACCAACATGGGTCTGGTAATTTCAGTTTTTTACTCCATTGCACGATGGAGTAAAAAATGGATGGACACGGATGTCACAATGATGACATCTGTTCCAATCAGGAGGGGATCTATTCACAGATTCACGTCAGACTGTGTAAAAGGGTCCTAGCAGATGGAGGAGATGGCTGGTAACATTGATTGCAGGCTACACACAGTTCAATGAAACTCTGGCTGGGGTAACACAATGCCTTTTTTAATGTATTTTTTTATTTATTTTCATGCTAGCTGACTGACTTTTTCAGTTCAAAAGTTTGCCAGTTCCACATTCAACAGTTTGTAAATGCCAATGAATGTGTGATAGATCTGGCCACACCTAGGCAGGTACATTTTTATGGCTTCATTCAGGCTTTTATACATAGGCCAACCTGTATATAATAATTATTATAATAATTATGACGTACCACGTAATCTATAAATCTTTGATATTTACTGTGTGGGGTGTAAGATGTTACTTTGCCTCAATTTATAGACATTGAGTTCAGAATAAGTAGCAGGTTTTGTTGTTAATTTTAGTTTAAAGCTGAACTCCAGTCAAATAGACAAAATACCAACAGTTGTATATAGATTTGTATATGTCTATGGATTTGTTTTTTTGTCCTTCTGGTTATGAGATTTACACCACACAGCCACACCTCTGACTGCCAGAACAGAAGACCTGATTTTTCTTTGCTGAAGGCAAGTTACACTTACAGGTCTTTTTCCTTCACAGGCCTGTGATTGGACAGTGGAAGGAGAAAAAGCAGAGGGAAGGGATCATCTCTTGGTCACTCTGCTCTTTCCTCCTTGCAGCTTGATACTTGTTAGCATGTGAACACCGCAGCGCAACTGATTGTCTGCTTGTGCTTCTTCTTCCTCTCGTATTCTGAGCTTTGCTGTCTTGGGCGAGAGTCTGATACCAAATTAAATTCAGGTACTTACACTGCTTGCTTTAAAAAACAAAATATATTCAGTGATGTGCTAATGAATAAAGTTGCAGTACTGTGTGTATTTTACCGTGTTTCCCACAAAAAAGGACACTGTCTTATATTTGTTTTGCCTCCAAAAACCACACTAGGTCTTATTTTCAGGGGATGTCTTATTATTTTTAATGTGCAAGAAAATGTACAACAATCTAAAGTTATTCATGTACAACAATCCAAAGTTATCTGGTATCACTCCGCCTGTCACAGTAACCGGCACTATAGAGGAATATCGGCTAATACGGCTCTGCTCCCTCCGCCGCCGCAGCCTTGCTTTCTACATCGCTGGCTTCCTTTGACTTCAAGGACAGTGGTACCAGCGGTGCAGCAGTGGGGACATCAGACAGTGGACAGCGCGGTAAAGTATGGTACCATTTACCGGTACACACTACAGTACAGTACCATTACATTAAGCAGTGCCTTCAGGGGGACAGCAGTTGGTGAAGTATGGTACTGGAGTGCTCCCTGTCACTGCGCTGGCCGGAGGGAGTCCCCCGTCATCCCCTTAATACAGTATGTCCCTGCAGGCTTATACCATCTCTCCTGCAAGTTCCCCCTCACATCCTACCACCAAACTAGGTCTTATTTTCGGGGTAGGCCTTATATTACAGGAATCTTGAAAAATAGTGCTAGGTCTTACTTTCGGGGTAGGTCTTATTTTCGGGGAAACAGGGTATAGCTATCTACCTGAAGTTCAGCTTTATTAATGGGATTTAGCAGCCTGATAAAACTCGGCACCAGATTCAGTATGACTGTTCCCCATTACAAATGCAATGTTCAGTTTTGTATGTATTTTTTTTTATTCTCTGAACATGTTCTGAAAATGGGAAGAATGTCTTAAAACCATTTTTGTACATCCCACAGGATTTAATAGCAAGGACCCAGTTAGTGATACTACATGGCCACCAGTTAGCAGCAAATCATCACTATGCACTTAATTTAATCTGCCAGCAATGCAACGAGTTGAGGCATGCCTCGGACATTTTATCGGAGGAGATAAGAAGGAAACATGTTCACCTCTCTTCCGCACAGGAGCTCCATGTCCAACTACAGCAGGTATGGCAGTGAGGGATGTGTACCTGCTGTAATAATCAGCCATTTATGTGATAGGAATTACATGTTCTTTTTATAGTCACACAAAGACAGAGTCCTTATTGTGCTGGTAGAACAGGTTACTTTTATTTAAAACGGTTTATTAGTGAATGGATTCCTATAACTGCTCATAATTTAGCCATTTTGCTGTAGTCCTGAATTGTCAATCACATTTACTCAGCTAAAACTGAAATTATGTACTTTAAATCTAATAGTCTGCAATATCAACTCATTACATTTAAATTCCAAATCCTTTTAGAACATTTTGAGTGAAAATGTAGAAATGTTTGTGCCTCTGTTGTGGAAATTTGAGCTCACTTTCTGCTCTGGTGATAATATCTGTAAGAGAATCTACCCAATGGGGGCACAAACAGTACCCCTCTCCAGTCCACTAAAACATCATGGGGGGAATTTATCAAAATGGGAGCAGACACAATCTGGAGCAGCTGCCCAGAGAAACATGTAGCTTCAGTTTGTTCAATTAATGTGTTTTCCATTTTTGCATTCACATTTTAGAAAATCCCTCTATATGTTTTGTTATGTATTCCTGTTCACACAGCATACCGAAAACTATTTAAAAAAAAAGATTTCTTACCTTTTTAGATGTGTTGTTGTAGCAGGCAACATGGCTGATTCCAGGTTTTTCTCAGCACCTTCACAGTGATCTGACCTTGTACAAAGACTGGAATTTGAGGATTGTGTTTCTCTCATTGCCTTTATTAACAGGTGAATGCAGAAGCCTGAGTTGTAAACCTTAAACTCCTCCCCCTCACAATCCCCCCTAACATTGCAAAGAGGAAGAAGCAAGTAGAAATTTTAACCCTAAGAAGCCAAGAAACCCTAACCTATGTAAAAACAATTTAACCAGCAAGAAGCATTTTTTTAAATGTCAATTTTAGCTTATGCTATGTGAATGGGAACATATAACAAATATAAAATAGATGTTATCTCATTTTCGCTGTGACAGTGGAAATACACTTTAACCCTTTCGCTGCCAAGGACGTATGGCATACGGACCTACAAAAGTGCTTCCAGCTGGCCAGGTCAGTATGCCATACGGACCTGGCATTTACAGTTCTACTATAAGTAGCGACCATCAGCTTATAGTATAACTGTTCAGCAGACTGTCCCCTTTAAATTAATAGCTGTCATCAGCGGCTCAGAACAGCTGCTCCAGATTTAGTCTGCTTGTTTTGATAAACTCCCCTCACTGTGATTCTATTGCTGTCTGTGTCCTCATTGGAGAGGTTTTGGTGAATCCCAGCATTGGTGACCACATAGGGCGTGAAGGAAAATCTCCTAACTGGGACACGGCAATAAAAACCTACAGCAAGATCATCTAACTTTTTTATCCAAACTAAAGAATATTTTGACTGGTGTTGGGTTTAAGCAATTCTGATTCTAAATTGAATTTCCTTTCTATAACTGTGAGAGTGTTAACATTTTATTTGTGCGCTACATGTATTCAATATACATGGAGTCTAAGTAAAACAAATTGATATAAACAATGCAATTGAAAACTATTATTGGCTGAAATGGCTGTATGCTCATGAAATGATTGTACAATGTGTATTGCAGGTTCTAGAATGTTGTGACGAAGGGGCGTACTTTCTAGCTAACCAGCAAATGGACAAGTGCCAGTCTAGGGACGGTGCACAGAGAGCTTTACAAGATTTAGAGAAGTTTATGGAAAGCTGCACACTCGTATTTGATCCACAAAGCATGAAGCACACCTATGAGGTCATTCTAACGGATGGGCTGAAGGTATCTTGTAATGTTGCTCCTTCCTTTTACTGTTCTGGTGTTTATTAGTAAAAAAACAAAAAGGTTGATGTAACTAAATAGAAATTGCTCATTACTCAAGGAGCCCCTAAGACCCTAGTTGAGAACAGGTGTTCTAGACTGAGGCAATAAAAGGTAGCATGCATAATTATTTATCCCTGAGGGCTAAAATCTATAAACTAATTCCAGATACGAGCATAGGGCCCCCCCTTATAATGACTGCAGTGGGTGGGCAGATCCAGGAATTTGGGTGCCGAGAGATCTCTGACAGATTGCAGAGAAATATTACATTCTCTTGGGTGGTTTAGCCATTTCATATTTCAGTTTTGGGTAGGCTGAGCTATTAAATATAAAGTTCTTCATACAGGCATAGGCTGTTATTTGAATTGGTCAGGAAAATGTGCTTTCCAAAACAGAGGTGAATAGAAAGTTATGGAGCACTAATATAAAAAAAAAATGATTTAAACCCTCCATATTCAATGTACATCTACAGTATCTCACAGATGTGAGTACACCCCTCACATTTTTGTAAATATTGTATTATATCATTTAATGTGACAACACAGAAGAAATTACACTTTGCTACAATGTAAAGTAGTAAGTGTACAGCTTGTATATCAGTGTACATTTGGCAACAAAAGTGAGTACACCCCTAAGTGAAAATGTCCAAATTGGGCCCAAAGTGTCAATATTTTGTTTGGCCACCATTATTTTCCAGCACTGCCTTAACCCTCTTGGGCATGGAGTACACCAGAGCTTCACAGGTTGCCACTGGAGTCCTCTTCCACTCCTCCATGACGACATCGCGGAGCTGGTGGATGTTAGAGACTTTGCGCTCCTCCACCTTCCGTTTGAGGATGCCACACATATGCTCAATAGGGTTTAGGTCTGGAGACATGCTTGGCCAGTCCATCACCTTTACCCTCAGCTTCTTTAGCAAGGCAGTGGTCATCTTGGAGGTGTGTTTGGGGCCGTTATCATGTTGGAATACTGCCCTGTGGCCCAGTCTCAGAAGGGAGGGGGATCATGCTCTGCTGCAGTATGTCACAGTACATGTTGGCATTCATGGTTCCCTCAATGAACCGTAGCTCCCCAGTGCCGGAAGCACTCATGCAGCCCCAGACCATGGCACTCCAACCACCATGCTTGACTGTAGGCAAAACACACTTGTCTTTGTACTCCTCACCTGGTTGCCGCCACACACGCTTGACACCATTTGAACCAAATAAGTTTATCTTGGTCTCATCAGACCACAGGACATGGTTCCAGTAATCCATGTCCTTAGTCTGCTTGTCTGCAGCAAACTGTTTGCGGGCTTTCGCGTGCATCATCTGTAGAAGAGGCCTCCTTCTGGGACAACAGCCATGCAGACCAATTTGATGCAGTGTGCGGCATATGGTCTGAGCACTGACAGGCTGACCCCCCACCCCTTCAACCTCTGCAGCAATGCTGGCAGCACTCATACATCTATTTCCCAAAGACAACCTCTGCATATGACCCTGAGTACGTGCAGTCAACTTCTTTGGTCGACCATGGCGAGGCCTGTTCTGAGTGGAACCTGTCCTGTTAAACCGCTGTATGGTCTTGGCCACCATGCTGCAGCTCAGTTTCAGGGTCTTGGCAATCTTCTTATAGCCTAGGCCAGGGGTCAACATTTCAAGTCCTGAGCTACTAGCCAGGCCTTAGGAGTTACTCGCCACCAGTTGCCCACCTAAATCCTACCCTGCCCCGGCCTTAACTCCGCCCCTAAACACACCTTCTTAAATAATGTTATAAATTACACTGTTCGATGTTTTATGCAAAATAAAGTTACAAAAATAAATATTACCATAAAGGTCCCTGCCCCCACATATAAAATAATACACTCTCCGCCCTGTTCCATGCACCCGCACATATAAAATATTACCCTCTCCCCCCTGTTCCCTGCCCCCTCACACATAAAATAAGAAGCCCCCCTGTTCCCTGCCCCCCACA
>NW_017306998.1:596509-624154 GCF_000935625.1 Nanorana parkeri
ATGTAAATTAAAACAATGAAGCCCCCTCACCTGCTGGTCTTTCTGCTTTTCTGGTGATCTGGTTTGATTAGTAAGGTCTGCAGACATTACTAATCACTCAGTTTTTGACCCGGAGCTCAGTGAAGAGCTGCGGCTGACAGAAGAGAGAGCCCAGCAGGAGCAGCTGCTCCCACTAGTCAGGTACTGACTCAAGCCTGACTGCATTTCCACTCGCCTGCACTGCATTTCCACTCGCCAAATGCGAGCAGGTGAGTAGAAATTTTGAGCCCTGGCCTAGGCCATCTTTATGTAGAGCAACAGTTCTTTTTTTCAGATCCTCAGAGAGTTCTTTGCCCTGAGATGTCATGTTGAACTTCCAGTGACCAGTATGAGAGAGCTAAAACACCAAATTTAACACACCTGCTTCCCATTCACACCTGAGACCTTGTAACACTAACGAGTCACATGACACTGGGGAGGGAAAGTGGCTAATTGGGCCCAACTTGGACATTTTCACTTAGGGGTGTACTCACTTTTGTTGCCAGCGGTTTAGACATTAATGGCTGTGTGTTGAGTTATTTTGAGGGGACAGCAAATGTACACTGATATACAAGCTGTACGCCCACTACTTTACATTGTAGCAAAGTGTCATTTCTTCTGTGTTGTCACATGAAATGATATCATAAAATATTTACAAAAATGTGAGGGGTGTACTCACTTCTGTGAGGTACTGTATATATTGCTATTACCCATTAAAGACCAAGTCCAGTTGTGCACAGTGAGGTTTCAGTTCAGGGTAGGCAGAACTGCATCGAGTGCCTTACCAGTTGTTTTATTATTCTCATTGCCTCAAAGGGAGAAAGATCCTCACTACCATTCCTAGGTTTGTCAAAGTATCCCTCTCGCCTCACTAGACTCCCTCTATTTCAAACCGAACCTTTAAAATGCAGAAACCAGAGCCACTGTAATTGGCTTGGCTACTGACAAAATCAGGAACTATGCCTTGCCGCCAAAATAACAGATGGCTTTTTATTCTAGCATTCTGCAACAATCCAAAAAATATGCATTTGTTTTGAAGATTTGGTTGGATTTAGGTTGTTTAGCACTGTTATTGTCTCCCTAATACAGGAGTTACATGCAGAAGCTTCTGACAAAGAAAAGTGGCATGATTGTTGGTGCAGCAAATAGCACAGTGGCTTGTGTTTGCACTATAACTACCGTATGTTGAGTTAAAAACTGTACTGAAGCTTGACAGGGCTTATATATGCTAATGCTACACAATACACAGCTATTTACCACTTTAACTACCGGTATGCAAACCTTGTAAGCATTCTTCATTTTCAGACTGGATATTTCCTGAACTGCATATAAGCAATATCTAAGGCCTTGCTCACACCAAATGCAGAGCAGATCCGCTCAGGTTTCTGCACACGCAGTGCAGTGGGTTGTGTCGCGTTTTTGATGTGTTCCGGGCCGTTTTTGGTAAAAAAAAATATATATATTTTTCTTTTTTAGTTTAACATGGGCTTTCAGTGCGTTCCAGGCATTTGCATGCATTTTTGATGCGTTTTCATGCGTTCCAGAGCAGGTAAAATAGGGCTTGCTGCAGTTTTTTCAACTGCTCTGGACCTGCGTGCTGCGATGTGAACTGGAGCAAAAAATTCCATTGGAAGACATTGGACGCAGTTTTGATCCGGTCTGCAACTGCTCTGCTCTGCACCTGCTCCGCGCTTGGTGTGAACAAGGCCTAAAGGATGTGTATAGGCATGACCTGGGTTTACCCACAAACCTCTATCCCCCTCTAGATATAGCTCCAGCATTACTTTTTTATTTTACCTGTAGCAATAAACAACTCTTATTACTCCCTGTAATGTTGTTATTACCAGGCTTGCAAAAACCCTGCAGGGGCAGCTGCTGGATGAAAGGATCAGCAAGGGGCCTTGGGTCAGTTATATTCAGTCATATAGCAACATTGTTTAGCTGGGGGAAAAAATCAGTGCATGCATGCAGAGAGGGGCAGAGATAGACAGACTTCCATAGTTCAGCAGAGCAGAACTCAGGGCTGACAACGCTGTCTGGGATTTCTGGGCAGCAGTGTTGTCAGCTCACAGCAGGAAGTTGGGAGCGTACTGAATTTCTGGCAGCACAAGCAGATATTTTTTCTGTACTTGCTGCATTTTTAAAGGGACAAAACATATTTAATGTGTATGTATTTGCAGATTTGCACTGTGTATGTTTTTTTTTATTTTATTTTGCCCAGACATACACTTTAAATAAAACCTTCTTCTATTACTGTTTACAAAATGTCCTGCTATGCATGCTAGTGGCCAGAATGGAATCATTGGACAGAAGGAATTCTGCGTGCCATGGAAGCAGTACAGCACAATGGTGTTAATAGTAGCAGTGGAAAAAAGAATATATCAAAATTCCAAACTGTTTAATAGTTGAAAAGCCTTTTTTTGGCAGAACTCTACGAGACAGACAGAAAGCTGCAGCTGTACATTTTTTTTAATGAAGACTCTTGAGATCCTGCTTGATTTGTGACCTAGTTTTCCCAATAGTGAATTCAAAATTATTTACAACATCTGGCAAAAAGTTTACACTGATGAGTACTTAATTACTGGTTATATCTTGAATGTCTTTTCATTTGTGTCCTCATCCATAAGGAGAGACGCTAGTTCGGGGAGTGTTTATCTAAATTATGGAGTTTTTATGTAGCTTAATGGACATTTTTTAGCATTTTCCTGAACTGAAAATATGATTTTAGCTCTAATACAATCTTACAAATACAGCTGTTCGGAAGGCATTTTGGTGGAGATTTAAGTGTTTTTTTCCGTGGTGGAGATATTACAGCTGTGATAAGAATGGGTCGACAGACCTATATCTGACTCAGGCAGCTATATCTCCAAAAACCAAACATTACCCCCTGTAGAATGACCTGTGGCTGCAATTACAGTGTAAGCTCTTTGGGGTCAGTCTAGTTTCTTTGCTGAATATGCACATTCTTATTGGCAATAACACTGTTAGAGCTGCAGCTAACGATTACCGGTATTTTCAAAATCGATTAGTTAGCCGATTTATTAAGTTCGAGTACCGTATATACTCGAGTATAAGCCGTCCCGAATATAAGCCGAGGTACCTAATTTTACCACAAAAAACTGGGAAAAAGTATTGACTCGAATATAAGCCGAGGGTGGGAAATGAGGCAGCTACTGGTAAATGTACAAAATGAAGATAGATACCAATAAAATTACATTAATATTTATTTAAAAGAAAAACAATAACCTAGCTCTGTAAGTGGAAAAGGGGGTACATGGCTACATATCATGTACTACGGATCATTTAACTCATTCATATTAGCAGAGGATAATTGTAAATCTATTGTTCAGTGCATTCTATATGTAGTATATATGACATGTACATATAGAGTGCCTGCAACAATACATTTACAAGGATCCTCTGCTAACATGAATGGGTTAAATGATCCATAGTACAGGGCTATATACAGATCATTTAATCCATTCATGTTAGTATAATTGTAAATGTATTGTCTGCACTGTATTAGCAGTATATACTCCTATATAGAGTATATACTGCTAATACAGTGCAGACAATACATAATTGCTTAATAAATCCCCCCAAATCTGCCCTCACTCACTGTGTCCGTGTGCCGGTTAACGATCAAAACTACGGAGCAGGGACGAGTCAGCGGCGCGCTGGTCCAGTGGGAGGAGCTCCAGGTGGGGTCCTAATTTAGCTGACTTAGAGGTGCCTGCCCGCTAAATTACAACCCCACCTGGAGCTCCTCTCGCCTGAACGGCCACCTAAATTAGGACCCGGAGACTGCCAGATGACCCCGCTCGGAGCGCCGCCCACCAGAGCAGCAGTGACGCGCCGCGGCGAGGTAAGTAAGAAGAAACCTGACCAGCTCGAGACGCTGACTCGAGTATAAGCCGAGGGGGGCACTTTTCAGCAAAAAAAATGGGCTGAAAAACTCTGCTTATACTCGAGTATATACGGGAACCAGTTAATCGGGATAAAAACAAATGGCTCCAGTGATGGACTACTAGTTTGTATTGAGATTGTAGTCCATTACAGGAGCAAACTTGGAGCGGTGGAAGTAAAAAAAATAAAAAGTCTGGTGTGCAATATAGTGAAATGGAAAGTTTAAAATTATACAGCAATCAATGCAGAATACCACCAGCTATAGAGGAATACAGTAAATCCCAACTTGCTTCTGAGATCGGACCTATCTGTCGGCGGTTGTCATCCCCCCATGCCTGCTTTTCCTTAGTACTTCTTCTTCTCCCCGCGTCCCTGTGCCGATCGTGGATTTGGGCGAGCACTGAGCGTGAGGCAGGGAGGAGGTGCCGCGCGTGGATGTGGGCAGGTCTGGCAGTGGTAAGTGTGAGGTGGGGGGAGGGGAGGCATGTGTGGAGCATTGAACAGGGTCAACTAATCGAAAGCCGATTAATCGATGATTGAAAACATTGACAACTTTTTCAATCATTGATTATAATCGACTAGTCGTTGCAGCCCTAAACACTGTTGCGTTCACTATAGACCATTAGTGAACAACAATTTTAAATTCTTCCAAAGAAATCTTAGTTGGATTACGGTCTGGGCTCCGACTGGACCATTCTCAGACATTAGGATTCTTGGTTTTAAAACACACCAGTGTAGTTTCAGCTGTATGTTTAGGGTCATTGCTGAAAGGTGAATATCTGTCCCAGTTTCCAGTCCTTTAACCCCTTTGTGACGGGAGACGTACACTGTACGTCCCGCCACAAAGGGACCAAATGACTTGTCACGTACACTGTACGTGACGAGTTATTTGCTGCACTAGAAGGCTGCTAACCGCTGAGAATCAGAGGTTACCATTCATTAATGTATCCCTCAGTTTAGAGGCATCCATTAATGAAAGGGTTAACCTTTTTCAGACACCCGATACCTTAATATCGGGTGTCTGAGAGTCAAAGCAGAGCTTTTGCCGGCATTCTGACAGCTCGTATAGATCGAGAGATATCTCTCTCAAGCTATACTGGCTTTTTTTTCACTTTCAGGAATAGATACATAATGTATGTAATCCTGAAAGAAGAATGCTTCAGTTTTCTGATGGTTGTTGGAACAATCAGAACACTAGTGACAGCTGAATCCTGAAATGCTGCAGGATCAGTGTCACTAACTTATTATCGGCTGTTCTGAAGTTTGAAGCAGCCTGATAATAACCAAAAATGTATTCATTTATCAATCAGTAATAGTGAGATTAATTCACAATGACTGCTTGATATAATTAAATAAATAAAATAAAATTTTTAAGTTTAAAAAAAATAGTGAAAAGTGTGGAAAAAAAATTGTGAAAAGTGTAAAAAAAATTAAAAATAAGGGACAAATAAATAAATTAATGTATTTATTGCATTTTTTTAAGCTGTGCTGGTTTTGTAAAAAAAAATACTACAAATCAAAACTGGGAAAAAAAGTGTTTTTTTGTTTACGTCTTTTCCTATTTTTATATATTTTATTTGTCCTAAGTGAGGCGTTAGACACACATATGTGATATAAATATGTAGCCCTATCTGTCCTCTAAAAAACAATATATAAATGTGACGGTGCACTTTGTAAGAAAGTATATTACTGCTGTGGAAGAATCACACAGCAAAAATGTCAAAAGTGTGTCAGTCATTTACGAACAGAAACTAAAAACAAGCTCAGTCATGAAGGGGTTAAATACTCAGAACTGCTGTGTATGTGGCTCAAACCATCTTCACTAGTCACTGCTAACCATGCTCACAATGTAATCCAAACACCTTAATGCATCACTCGTGATTTTCTGTGGTGATTATTATCAGCTTTCCATTGAATATAAACCAAGAAGTTTAGTTTTGGTCCCATGAGACCAGAAAACCTTTACTGCATATTTATTATCATTTCCATGTGGTTGTTAGCAAATGTCAAGCATGCTTTTTAGCCATGGCTTTATTCTTATTGCTTTTCACCAGATCTGTGTTACAGTTGGTCCATGAATGGTTTTTCCCATCATAGCTCTGAATCTCTACATCTCTTTCTGAGCACAACTGGCCATACATTTGTAGTTCGTTTTTTTGGGGTTTTGTTTCGTTCAGCCCCAGGGGCTGAACATGTAAAAAACGAAATTCTCCCCTAGTGGGCTTTTTTTATCCTGACAGCCGACACCCCAAACAAAGACTGCAGCTGATTGATTGCAGTCACTGTTCGACCGGCAAATTGTGGCCTGGTTCGACCACCTCGTTTGGTCTGTTGAATCTTCCATTGGAAGCATTTTGTTATAATTGTTTGATAAGTATCAGAATTGTCCTAAATCCACTGCACACTTGTTGCGTTATCTCAAAGATGCTATTTAGTTCTTATCGTGAACTGCAGAGTATGTAGCCTTTATGTTGTAGAAATCTAAGAGTGGGAATGATTGAGCAGTTTTATCAAAATATAATGGGAGGACTGAAACCAATCCATCCAAAAAAATGTTGTGTGTTGTCAGTCCACAACAGGGCTTAAAGCTTAGTGAATTTCAGGCAGATCAACAGAACTTGCAAGGTCTGCAAAGGGAGAAAGCACAGGCAAATGTGCATGTATTGCAGAGATGTACAGCATATGTTTTCTATTTTGCCTTGACATTTAACACACATTTAATATTTAACACATATTAGTGCAAGCATACCCATGATTAGCTAGATTAGAGCAAGGCAGAGAATTTCAAATACATATTAGATAGAGAATGGCACTTTTATTGTCATCTTCTTATTCTAGTTGGTTTACAAAGATTCATTTTATTTTGACTCAACAGGCTCAGATTGAGGTTGTTCATGTGAAGATGGAAAACATGCAAGATTTGTTTGAAAATCGGCAGGCCAGCCTAAAGAAGTTGGCTGACAAGCAAGTACGTCCAGTGCAGTTAGTGGCTCCTCGACCTGAGAATCCCCCCAGAGCAAAGTCTCCCCTGTTCTCCCCGAAGCATGGTAATTGGTTTATGTAATATGTCTGTATAGAACGTTACAGGAGTGTAACCTTTTTTGTTGTTGTTATAACTGTTGTACATTTCTCAAGACCAACAGAAGAGCCTAAATCCAATTTCATCTACTGTAATCTCAGACCCTTTATTCTAGTAAGGTTTTATTCTAGTAAGGTTTTATTAAAGTATTACTCCAAACAAAGAACATCATTTAGTCAAGCTAGTAACCTGCATCTGCATTATGTATTTGGTTGTACCTTCTTAAAGAAAAATGTTACACATTATGTACAAAGAAAAGTTTTTGTTGGATACCACAGATTCTGCATTCTAACAATAAGGAAGCCTAGAGGGAACATTTCCCCATCAATAACTGCAAACCTAATGTCAACTGTGGGGAGCTGATTGGTAAGATATAACCATCAGTATGCAGAAACTTCTGTAACTCACGGAAAACACCAAAAGGAAGCATAGAGCCCCTGATACCTAATATTATGTATGTTTATAAATATTTTATGTCCTAATTGGAGTTCTCTTTAAAATATATTTGATCTTTGGTTGTTGGATACCTAATAAGAAACTATAACCCAACAGCCCCTAGTGACGTGGGTTGTAAGGAACATAACAACTCACCACTTACTAGTGTGTGGCACAATATAGCCCTTTTAGAACAGAAGGTATTCACATGTCTCATTCCATCACATATCCCAGAAATAGAGGGATTATGTCTTATTTTGGAATAGTTGGCAGGGCCATGCAAATAATAATTTTTTATGTCCTATCTATAACTATATATCCTGAACCTGGCGTATAGCACAGATGCATATGAAAAGCATCCAAAGTATGTTTTTAAAACTTGTTTCACTAATGATTGCCGAGCCAAAAAATATTGTGGCCATATTGGCAGAATGTAGTATCTTTTGTTATATGTACCCTTATTTAATAATGTGACATAAAGGGGACTTACTACAGTCCAAGGTCATTAAAAACAAAATTATTGTCAACAAAAAGCATTTCACCTTTCTGCCAGAACAATAAGAAAAGATTCTACCACTGACCTGACCTGTAGATGGAGAATGCCCTATCTACTCTATGTATGGCTGTGTTACTTTGGCTTCTATACAAAAGTTATATTGTCGTATTGTTTTTTGATCCTGAAATAAAGGTATGGATTTCAATTCAAGTCTCAAGTTCTCATTTGACATAACGCTGCCAGGGAAAAGGACCACACGGAAAATGCAAACTTCTCGCAAGGTAACAGTTGTCATGAAAGCATGCTTGTCTTCCATTTGCACCCCAGAAAATGGATATTTAATGAACCATCATTTTTGTGTAAAAGGAACAGTCGTGTCTGCATGAATAGCAGATTTCTAAATTTCTTACAAAACTTGGCTATCAACCAAAGCATCCTAATCCAACCAATATACTTTTCCTGAGTGGAGTTCTGAAAATTGCTCAAACAGCCTAAGCTACTGCAAATATATTCATATTATTATAAGAGCCTATTAAAATCACAGAAATTAAGCAATGACTATACCATGCCTATAGATGCTTTAAAAAAAAAAGAAGTAGAACTCCCTCCACCTTAGTTGCACCATAGGCTGAGCGATGCCTTAATCCAGCAATGTGAAGTGTGCTAAGCCTTCAATTTTACTGAGTGGCAGACTCTGTTTCCCAATATGGAGAAACAAATGATTAGCACATTGCTCTTCACTGGATGGAAGTACCATTCCCTTTCCAGTATAGCTAAGAGATGAGAAAATGAGGGATATCAGTAGGTTTTTATCTGTAGAAAACTGTAATTTTGAAGTAAAGATTTTGGTTGGCATGACCCACCACCTTTTATTTTTTTTTTACCCTTCTCTGATAAAGTTAATGGCCTGGCCCACCTAAACCAGCCTATTCTAGCCTAACTCTACTAAATAAGTCATCATATTATATACTAGTTTTTGAATTTAGTCCAGCTAATCAATCAAAATCAAATTACACATAAACTGCTTTAGACGTGCAAGCTGGATTAAAGGAGAACTATGAGGTGAGTGCTTTTCACTCACCTCATAGTTCTAGCTGACCTGTGACAATGAGACTGTCACAGGTCGGCTCAGTAGATCGGGAGGTGAGCGAACACATACCGGCGTTCGCTTACCTCTCGATCCTGGCACAGCTCTCTGCCGGGACAGGGGAGGGGCTGGATTCCCCCCTCCCCGCTCCGATCCGCCAGCGCTGACTGGCGGATCGGACGGGGAGGGGGCGGGTACAGCTGGCTCTGCCTCTAGATAGGCAGAGCCAGCTGTCACTCACGCAGCTGGGCGGATCCCGGCATAATTGTCGGTATTCGCTTCAGCTGCGGCGTCAGTATACCGCGAGCTGCAGCTCGCTGTATACTGAGCTTTGGGTGACGGGAGGACGCTAGTTTGTGTCCTCCCGTTACCCTAAGGAGAACTATGGGGAAAAGCCTTAACCCCCTAGTTCTCCTTTAAGTTGTATAGTGTTTTCCACAGTCTAACGTTTTTCCTGGTACCTCCTCAAGTACAAATATCTATAAATACCAAAGTACTTTTCTTCAAAGCATACTTGTTTATTCTTATTAAAACTGTACATCAAAGTGTTTGCACGAGTTTGTGCATTGGGAATTATTGCTCATACTTCTATTTCTTAGCAATGGCTTTTTTTTTTACTTAAATAGCCCATATAACATCTATAAGGAGAGATTGATGATCTTCTGGAGGTGTTAAAAGAAATGAAGAATTCAGCAACCTTGGGAGATCTGCCACGTTTAACTGAGAATGTATTTTTCATACAGCTTTCTCCTACGTGTAACATTTATCATTCATGGAAAATAAGGTGCCCTTATAAAAAAGATTACATAATCTGACAGTTTGGTGGAGCATTGCCCCATGACATTGGATGGTTTTATGTCGCTCGCTGCTTTACATAAATTGTTAGGCTTGTAGTCTCCTCATTCTTCTTTTGAGCTGCTTTTACTTTGCGTCATTGTCAGCAGCCGAACTGCTAGCACATTGAGTTCAGTATACACTTCTGAATATACAATTTTATTTAAAAGTTTTAATGCTGCTGTTTCCAGAACAGGAATTGAGGGGAAGTCTTCCAATCTGGAAACTTATTGCTGTGACAGTTGTCTAAGAGAGGACCTACATCACTTTGGATAGATTTCTTTTCACTTGTGCCTACAGGACATGCAGTAAAGGGAGATCTTCCCGGGGGTTTTAATCCATTCAAATCAAAAGGTGATTGATGCTGCTCTTTTCACATCAGAGCCTCCCTTTTACATCAGAGTCCCGTTGATATCAGATCCCCCTCCTTTCAGGGATCCCCCTTCACACACTAACAACCCCCTTCCCCATCAGAAGCCCCCTTCTCATGAGGATCCTTCCTTTACACCAGAGTTCCTTCTTACATCAGTATCCCCTCTTTCACATCACAAATCTTCATATCAGAGCATAGGCTTCAGCAGCAAGGCAGTTGGGGGGAGACTAAATGGACCTGGATAGAGTTGAACCTCCATTTCGTCCTAAATCGATCCCATCCTCCCTCAATTAGTGTCATGCTTTTTCATGGTGCTGGCAGCCGGCCCCCCTGCAGTATAAAAATGCATGCGGCTGTGTGAAAATGTTGCAGTACCCCAGAGATCGCAGCAAGGGTGCCTCCGCACCCTGGTTGAGAAAGGATGTTCTACTCAACAATATGAGATAGTGAACACTACATTACACAACATTCAAAATCACAGAAAATTCAGGAGTCTAATCTTCAAAATATGGATCTGTCTCTGAAATTTGGGACATGTCTGCCTTTCAACTAAGGTTCAGTAGGCTAGTGAGAGTAGAGCGTATGGACACTCTGGAGTTAATGCAGGTGATTGGTCACTAGAAGTTGCTGCATTGCAGTAGTTTTCCCTTGCTTCCTCCAAATGATATTTTAACCTGTAGATGGTAGCAGAAACTTCAATGTAGATATATTTTGTCACTCTAAAAAAAAACCTGGAGCTTTGTTTGTTTTTTAGGCAAATGATTTGCAGCAATTTGCCATACTTACCTATAATTAGTTGTATGCATTACTTTTATAATAATACCCCTTACAAATAAATCAGTAAAAAGGATAATTAGTTCACATTCCCAATTGAAATTGTGGTGCATTATCTATATTTCTTCTAGTAGGAATAAGGAGTTTTGTTAACAAAAACAAGTTATTCATATTGTTACTACTTACACACCTTTCAGTAGAAGTCACTGTAGTTAAAACCAGTTATGTTTCCCAAACCTTTCCTGAAAAGCCAAAAACAATGTAAAAGTGCAATACAAGACCTGTTAGTGGTAATTAACAAAACATTTGAGAAACCTGAGGTTCATTCATAAAAACTGCTGAGAAGGTGGAGCCCACAGCAGCTAACTAACAATCTGTTGCAAACAATAGATGAGGTCTGGAAATGCACAGCAGTCATACCTTTCTAGGGGGTATAGCAAGCTTGGAGAAAAACTTCTGTCATATGCTTCCCAGTTGGATGTTCAAGGACCTGGCCATCAATAAGGCCCATAAAGTCTCAATCAACCTCAAATGTCACTTTTCTGAAATGAAATGTCTTGGTGGACAGCACCATTGTTCTCAGCACAGTGCTGCCAGCAAATTCTAATACTTTTTTTTATAAGTATTGCCTTGACCTCTAAACTAATTATTCATCTGTAAAACATTCACAGTAAGAGTTGCTTGAATCCTAAGCCCACATTCACTCTAGCCACGTTAATGAACACGTAGTGTGTTTTGCTGTGTTTGTTTTGCATCAGCGTAGGGCAGTCCATTCATTTGTACGCCTGAGAAACAGGGCAAAGAAGCTCATGCAACAGTTTGAGCTGCAAGCATTGCACTTTTTTGTCCATGCATTTTTGTGTGTAAACGTGTATGCCAAGACGTGTATGCCAAGACGTGTTTGCCACTTTTAGGATGCCATTAAAAATTAATGGTAACACGCGATTTTCGCATGTTGCAGGAATGCGTGCATATCGCAGGATTTTGCACTTGTTCACACATATGGCTAGAGTGAATGGGATCTACCACTTAACTTACTATAAAAATGCTGAAAATGAACTCCTAATCAGAACCCTCATCTTAACATTTAACCTAATCTATAAAATTACTACATAATTTGGACCAAACACCTAAGTTTTACCCCAACCTTCACACTTAACTCTAAGGATTTACCCTTTACCTGCACCCTAAAGCCCAACTCTGCTACTGTTAAATCCACCTGTGCAGTGGGGTACTCCCCACAGTGAATGGCTTAAATGCTCACTTGCTTACGGGGGATGGGAATAAGTACAAATACTTACCTTATTCCTCGATCCTTCAGTAGCCAGCACTATCCTGAACTGTCCGAATGTGGACAGGCCCTCACATCCTCACTACTAGTCAGGCATTGTATGTCATGACGTAAGAGAGCTATGACATGCTGGGCAGCCAAGTGAAGTAGCTTTGGTGGACACGTTGCAAGGAGAGGAGGACGCCTGCAGAAGTGAGGAATAAGGTAATTATTTTTATTTATTTCTATCCCCCCTAGCTAAATGAACATTTAAACCATTCAGTATCAGGGGGAACTCAGTGCATGGAGTGGGGCATTACCTATCATTTAATATGTAAAAGCTTCAAGCTTTTGAGTATCCATTAACTTCAACTCTTAACACTAAGGCTAACCTAACCTATAAACTAATCTCTAACACTAAGTCATCTATAACAGACCATATTTCACTTATTGGTTGCCTGGACTACTTCCAGCCAAAAGATAAAACTACGGCACCAAAATTTAAACATGGAAAAACACTGTTGTGGTTGTGTATTTAGGAGGGCTTCTTTTAATGTGCAAGTATGCGAGAAGACAGACAATAAATAGCATAGATCACCATAAAAAATGCCAAAATATAGGACATGAGGTATGGGGTTCCTGCAACACCACCCAGAGCCAGATCTAGGAAGCAGTTCATAGACATGCACCTGGTGGCCCAGCCATCCAAACCTGGTTGGACTTAATCCTAAGAAGCAGTGTTAGGCAACCCATTATACCCATAGTAAGGTGAGCTGTTGGGGTTATTGTAGTAAACTATGGGAGGAGGGCATAACAGTGCAAGAGGAAGCAGAACAGTTGCAGATAATCAAGCTTTGAACTGTTTCATAAATCAGGCCCAGTGAATCAGTGAGATTTTACAGTTCTAAAATTCTGACCTGCTGGGTTGATAAGAAAGTTTAGAATCCTGAAAACCTCCCAGGGTCAGGAGATAGCTGGAAATGATATCAGGAAAGTGTACAAGATACCTTTCTCACTAACCACAAGACCACCAAGTCTTCTATATAACAATATGTACATCAGTGGTATTTCTGAGCCTTGTGCACGAAAGTGTCTGGAAAAAACTATGTTGCCCATTTGTTAATAGTAGTTGGTTATATTCAACTATAGTTTTACAATGTTGAAGACTTTTTCCTGCTTATGCAAGCAGCTCCTTTAAATGCTTAGAAGCTTCTTAGATGAGCAGCAAAATGTCTTTACCATTACAGAAGAAGTCAAATAAATTGAGACAAACTATTAGCTATACCGTGACCTAGGTAAATGAGACCCCTTACAGATATGTTACCCATTGCTAAAAAGGGAGTTGTCAAATGATTGCTTTTCTCAGCACAGATTGCTCTTCTTTTATACACAATGAGACTGGAGCAGTTGCCCATGGCAACCAATCAGCTTATAGCTATTATTTTTAGGCTTATCTAAACAAGCTGAGGTAGATACTGTATGGTTACTATGCACAGATGCTCCAGGTTTAGTAAATTCTCCCCTCTGTTTTTTAACGCTTGTACTTTAATTATGTGAATGTTTTTATATTTCAGATTGAGGTAATGCATGACTATCAAGAGAAGAGAAATTCCCTACAATTATTTATATCAGAAAGTGAAGACAGTCTGGACGTACTTAAAGGGTAAGCACATTGTTCTTATTTGTATGCTGACAATGCGTATGTTTAAAGAAAACTATGAGGTGAATGCTTTTCACTCACCTTATAGTTCTAGCCGACCTGTGACAACGAGACTGTCACAGGTCGGCTCAGCAGATCGGGAGGTGAGCGAACACATACCGTACGCTCACTTCTCGATCCTATCACGGCTCTCTGCCGTGACAGGGGAGTGGCTGGATTCCCCCCTCCCCGCTCCGATCCTCCAGCGCTGACTGGTGGAACGGATGGGGGAGGGGGCGGGTACAGCTGGCTCTGCCTCTAGATAGGGGCATCCCGACATAATTGTCGGGATCCGCTTCAGCTGCGGCGTCTCAGTATACCGCAAGTTGTAGCTCGCGGTATACTGAGCTTAGGTTGGCGGGAGGACGCCAGTTTGTGTCCTCCCGTTACCCTAAGGAGAACTATGGGGAAAAGCCCTAACCCCATAGTTCTCCTTTTAACTGTCATTTTCTTCTCTGCTTAAATGCGCAAAATAAATTCAGCTACATCTTCTGCACTGGTCATTCTAAGAAGATACAGCTGTCAGGTTTATACCAGATTGTTAGACTCAGTCACTACAACCTGTGCATACAGGGGTTATTGGAGAAGAAATACTGTAGTGTGAAATAAATAATGTTAGTCTTTCAATGCTTGTTCTAAAAGGCAGATATTATCTTTTTCCTTTTAAAAGAAAATTTAAAAAAGTGCATGGCCCTGACCTGGTATATTGATCTTATTGCTGCTGTTTAATCCGTATTTATCCCCTGGAATATCTAGACTAGATTTTTTAAAAAGTATTCAGCGAGAAAGCTTTTTGGGAGTAAAATAAGTGTCATTACCCATATTTACCAATATCTTCAAAATAACAATAAACACACCTTTAGAAATGTTTAGTAATGACAATCTGCAAACACATAATTCTAGATAATTGCAGGCTTTGTATTCTTTGTCTTCTGATAGTGGCCATTTTAACTAAGGGCAGATTAATATATCTCCCTTTACTTCCTGGAACTCTGGCACATGTGACTAGGACGTGTGACCTTGCAAGATCTCAGGGGAGGAAAATGTCATTCCCTGAGATCTCATGAGATTACAGATGAGATTTCCCAGCTGATCTATCCTTCCCAGGATTCAACGCTTGGACACATTACATCATTTGTGCCAAAATGGATCAGGAAGTGGATATACTCTATTTGTAAGATATGATGATATGATTTTTAGTGGAAGGGGGTAAAGGTCTGCTTTAATAAGTACTGTATGGTTCAAGGGTATCTCCAGGTACAGCACTTTGTTTAAGATTGATTGTGGAAGGCTCTGTCCGTTTTTTATTGCTGTCTGTGCCTCCGTTAAGAAGATTTCCCATAACAGGAAGTGTGAATAATCTCTATAACTGTGATACAGACAGCTATAACAAAATCTGCCTGTGTACCCACAGAGATTTCTCCTGATGTGTCACCAGAGATGCAAACACCCAAAAGAATACAGCAAAAACCCAAGACTCTAAAGGTGGCCATACACTTTACAACCCTCGTAAGACTATTGTCTTGCGAGGGTTGTAAAGTAATTTAAAAAACGTACGATCTGCCCATCTTGGACAGGCAGATCGTACATGCGATCATCGCAAGCCCGCCCCCCTGAGGGGTGGGCCTGCGATGACTGCAATGAGGGGCGCGCTTCCGATGACTGCAAACGGGCAGTGTGCGCGTGCGCACACCGGCCCGTTTGGCAGTTGTTGAACAAGGAGGCCACTAACTTGCCGAGAATCGGACGATTCCCGGCGGGTTTTCGACGGAAGACGTGCGACCGTACACTCGGGTGTATCTACTGCAAGGCAAACCAGGCATTTGCCTTTGGGCGGCACTTTAAAAGGCTGCTCCAAACCAATGAGGTGGACAGGGCCGGACTTGCCTTTGGGCATACTGGGCACTTGTCCATTGAGTCGAAGCTGGGCAGCACAGAATCAGCAAGCAGTGGCTGCCTAATGAGGCAAACTAGTCGGCCGCAAGGCCCTAAGACTGGCTGCCTAATTAGAGAGCTGCCCAGTAGAGGGGAGGGCCCAGTGAGATGTGGTCCAGCTGGATTTGTACAGGTCGTGGAGGAGAAGCAGCGGGTGGCTTGTCGCTGGCCATATTGCTCAAGTGATTTGATGGCGGGATGTCCCAGAAGCAGGCTGGGGACTGCAATGTATCCGGTTGGCACTGATGGCATTTCGAGCTGCAGGTAAGAGGAGCAGCACATGCATGCAGGGAAAGGGACAATTCACAGTCCTCCTGAGACCCCACACAGCCCACCATAGACCTCACACAGCCCACCATAAATCCTGCACAGCTCTCCTGAGACCCTGTGTGCGCTGTATCCAGTGACTGACAGGTTGTGCAAAATGTCCTAAACAGGATGGGGTGCAGCAAATTTAGATTGAGGGGGGTGCCCGAATTTAGTCTTGCCTAGGGCAGCACAAAATCAAAATACACCACTGCGTACAGTAGAAACGGTTGCACGCCTTCTATACACTTTGCGATTATCGTACGATGGCGGGATTACCAGCGATTCTCGTACGATAATCGCGCAGTGTATGGGCACCTTTAGGCTTCCTCCTCCTATTCCTGACTAATATTGAAGAGTTTGGCCCAGAGTCACAGTTTACATTTCTTAAACTTTAAAAAGTATTTTTTTCTGTTTTGTTTCAGGCATGCTATTCATGAGCTCATAGAGACTGAACGGATTTACGTGGAAGAACTTTACACTATTTTATTGGTGTGTAAATCACTCATGTCCAGTCTGTTTCTAAGTCCCAGGCTGTCTTGCCAGAGTCACTGACCAGGAATTAGCATGCAGAAAGCAGTTTCAAAGTAAAGTCAGTACTGATCTGCATACTGAAAAAAAAATATATAGAAAAGTCTACGCTATTTGGCAAAGATCTCAATACATTTGCACTAAGGCCCCGTTCACATTGAGCGATTTATCGCGCGATTTTTGTAGCGATATCGCTAATATTTCCGCACTATATCGCTCTATGTAGCTTCATCATTCACACTGCTGTATAATACTTTGCGCATAGATGCGCGCAGCATTTTTTCCCATATGTAGCATAGGCAAATAAATGGCTCCATACACATGGAGCCGTATTTTTGCGCTGTATAAAGATTCATAAAAGCTAAATGGAACAGAGATGTGCCCGGGCCCAGAAATTCTGCGTATTACACGTATGTGCGCATGTATACGCACGTACACGTGTACAGTGCGTTAAAGTTTCTATTAAAAATGATGCATTCTGGGATTGCATACAATTTATGCATATACGCGCAAATATGCGTACAATTTTGCTCTTGCATTGTGTGTGAATAAGGCCTAAAAACTATATACAGTCCCAAAATATTATCATAAAAGAATGTAGCACATCTGTCCATACAAAGTCCCTTAAGAACTTGCAGATAGCTGATGTTTAACTGTAAGAATATATCATCCACCGCAGTGTCAACATATCAACACCTCCAGCAAAATCCGATGTGATAGCCACCACCATACAGCTGAAAAGAACACACACTGAATCTTTTGACCCCACATAAGAAAGAGGTCAAATATCACTTAAAATGCACAATTCCAGATTCCAATGCGTACCCAATACATACATGCACGCATCCCTCTCTACACTGTCCTAGGATCCAGGGGGATCATGGAGACAGACAACAGGATTGAATACAGCAAATTATGCTGGGCCACTGGGCTGCACCATACCGATCACTGGTGGGGCCGCTATCACTTTACTGTCTGTGTACTGCTTTGCTGAATTCATTCCCGGTGGCTTTTTGCATGAACCTGCCTGCATCCTGGTCCATGATCCACTCCAGCCTGTTACCAGACAATGAAGAAGCAGCAGCAGACTGCTGAGATAATTTCTGTTCTCTCACCTCCTGTAAACTTGCTCACAGTGATAGACTGAAAGCACTCTACAACTGTGCTGAACCTTCCTCTGCCTGTCTGACGTATGGCGGATTAAACAAGGCTAATGTCAAAACCGATTCCTATACGTATACTAGTAATATGTACGCATACATTGAATGATTTATAATACATACTGAAGCTGAATAAATATTGTTTGTTTTTTTTGTACAAGTAATTTAGGTTTGATTAAATTGTCTTCTGTTTTAGGGGTATAGATCTGAGATGGAGAATCCAGCAATGACCCGTCTAATGCCACCCTCCTTGAGGAACACAAAGAATATTCTGTTTGGAAATATGCCAGAAATCTATGAGTTCCACAACAAGTGAGATACACACATATATATTTATTAAAGTCTAGAATTGCAAGAAAGAGATACAGTCATGTTCTCCATGATGTCATTAAACCTATTTAATGTTTTGTGTTTAATTTTGTAAAGAGTATTTCTACTGAGCCTTGAAAGCTGCATTGAAGCACCAGAAAGAGTGGGGTTCTGTTTCCTAGAAAGGGTAGGTACCTAAGCTATTTAATACTGCAGATGTGGACACAAAACCGTGTGTATTCCAAAATTAGATTAACCAGAAACTGTTTTTTTTTGGTTTTGATAATAACTTCAAGCTGCATCTGCGTAGCCAGATCCATCCATGTATCACAATCATTATGACAGATTCTCAGTGAATATTAGATTTTTAACTCATTTAAAAAAAATGTTTAATCCTTTTATTAGAGTTTAAAACAGAACATAAGGACATGCAATCTGAGGTAATAGTCATATAAAATGTTGTATAACGCAACAAAAGTGCATAGATGCAGATTACAAAAGTACAGATAGTAACCTTGCATTTGATCCCAGGGAAGGTACATGTGACTGCACAAGATCTCCAATGTAACGACAAAAATGATTGATTACCTCAAAATGTAGTAAAGCACCAAGGCTATAGTTAATATTTTAACTAATTTTTAGGGAGAAGTCTGCAGAATAAGACTTCCTCTGATGTAATTGGAAGAATGAGACTTCAGGGCTAGGGAAGTAGAGCCAGAGTTTAAAATGAGTAGGTTTGGTAGAGTGAACAGTGCGCCACATATAATTGAGATTGCAGTTCAATTTTTATGATGATACTCAACATGTTTCTGTGGTTAACTGACACCACTTCATCGGTGCTTTTGCGGGTGATGGTTGGAAGAAAACTGATTTGAGATTGGGTATCCTGGATTTGTCTTCTCTTGCATGGATTATGGGTCTGCTCTGTTCCCCAGTCTAGCAGCCCTTACCCTCTGTTCTCAGTCTCAAGCTCTCTTACTTAGTAGGTCTAGATGGGCCATCTGCTAATGGTGGCATTGCCAGACCAGCTGGCATGTCATGACCAGATGCATTTTCATGCATATGGCTGCATTTCCATGCATAGAAAATATGCATGTAGAAGAGAAAATCCACCATTTTTAATAGAGCTTGTTTACGCCAATGTGTTAAAGTGTGTTAAAGTTTCTTAGGAAAAAAAAATCTCTATACTGCATTTGGGTGCATTTGTCTGCAATTTGCCTCTGAGGTCAATTTAAATGGTGTTGCGATTTGAACCTTATGCTTATTGTGTATGACTTTGCTTACTGCCATTACATTAGAATTTGTATTCCATTGGATCAGCACTGAGAACTTAATGGCTTCATCACTGAAAACGGAGGTCATAGAAGACTAACTTTTCATCCTTCTTCATACAGAGAGAAGACTTTCAGATGTATGAAAAGTACTGCCATAATAAACCTCGATCAGACTCCCTCTGGAGACAATTTGCAGACAGTACTTTCTTTCAGGTATGTCATATGTGACATCAAAGCTTTAAAAGTGTATATATCACTATTTTGTTTAGTTTTGTAGAGAATAATAAATGATTAAAACCTCTGTCAGATTGTTTATATCCGCGCATGAAGATGTTGTCCTCTCCATTTGTCCTGGTGTCCATTGTCCCAGAAAGTAATGAGAAATCTAAAATTTGACAGTTGTCACCAGAACAAGAGGTAGGAGGAAATCTTCCAAAGGGGACACATGTTTTGGTGACAACTGTTCAGGGTAATTCCCCTCACCTTGTAGAGATTTCCTTTTTACTTTCTGTTGCATCCCTGGGACAGGAAGTAAAATTAAATCTTGCCAGTGGGAGGCAGAAAGCAAAGAATAAACTGATTCCCAACAATTTCCCAAACCCCCCCAAAAATGTGGCCATACATTCACTTTAAAGTAAATTATTCCTAAAAGAACTATGGGGTGCTCTCTGAGACGCTTACCTGGAAAAGGTTTGAAGATAAAAACAGTCAGAGAAAAGTCTGAAGTCCTTTTTTGTACTTGTTTTGGGGAAAAAACAATGGCAGCCTCCATGGTTCTCCCAGGCAGTGGCGTAACAACCGGGGGTGCGGGGGGGTCACTTGCGCCGGGCGCAGGACTGAGGGGGGGCGCCGTCACGACCCCCGCTAAACGAAGCCATGGCTCCCTCTCCCTGACACGATCACCTGGCTGTCATCGGGCGGCCGCTCGCTCTTCCGAGGCAAAAGATCTAAGTTAACCTGCTATACACAGTTGCTGTTTAAATGAGACAATTTATTCATATACAAATTGGTGGCAAAATGTCTGAGTGCTAAACTTTTCCCAGTATTTATGAGTGAGTTCCCATAGCCATACAGAACCTGTGACATTATTTCTATTTTTAATGTATTATGTGTTTTTGGTAAAGAGGTTGTCTGTGGCGTCCTTCAATGGACTTTTTAGAGAACATGCTGGAGGGATATCTTCCATCCAGATCTAGAAATATATGTGGAAAAAATATTCACTACTTTAACCCTTTCGCTGCCAAGGACGTACGTTGTACGGAGCTACAAAAGTGCTTCCAGCTGGCCAGACTCCCAAAATCTCAATTTTCCAAGTATAAAATAATTTAGCTGTTTTTAATCTTGTAATGGATGTCAATAATTTCCATGTAACCTAAAAACTGCATTGACATGAATACTGGTCAGTAGCAAACATGTGTCTCATGTTCATACAAAATTTGTTTGAAAATGACAGGCAGGCACCGATGCATTCCTTGTTCCTTATACAACATAGATATTTATAACCTCTGTTTAGGAGAAGCTTGCTCTTAGGCTGGGCACACACCTTACAACCATCGCAAGACTTTTGTCTTGCGATGGTTGTAAGGTACTAAAAAAAACGTCCAATCTGCCTATCTTGCATAGGCAGATCGTACTTGCGATGATCGCAAGCCACGCCCCCTGAGGGGCGGGCTTCCGATGACCGCAATGCCGAACGGGCAGTGTGCGCTTGCGCACACCGGCCCGTCCGGCTTTTATCTTCCGAACATGCTACACACCCGCCGAACATCGTACGATGCTCGGCGGGTTTTCAAACATGTTCGTAAGTTTAAAGTCGTGCAACCTTACAGTAGTAGAGGTCGCACGGCTTCCACACACCTTGCGATAATCGTACGATCGCGGGATTTCCAGCGATTATCGTAAGGTGTGTGGGGACCTTTAGGGACCAATAGCCACACTAAATTTAATGTACCCCATCCTGACCTTTGCTGCCCACTTACAGTAAAAATATTTAATAGTCCCTGTAACATTTACTGGCCTACACCAAACACTTATTTGGGCTCATAGAGAGACCTATGTTCCTTCCATAGGATGGAGTTAAAAATGGTATCCTGCACATCTCATATAATAAGCACAAAAAAAAGAGGCGAAATAGGAGTGCTAAAGCCCTAAATAAGGGGCACTGACCACTTGCTTTGCTATGTCGGGGTATTTCCAACAGCAAAAGGAAATATAGGTCTTTTATATTGAGACTGGACACGTTGATCAGGATGGGGGATTTAATGTGGCACTACATTTAAAGTGTATTTTCACTTTTGCAGTCAAATTTAGGAAAACCCCTCTATATGTTCGCTATGTGTTCCCATTCACACAGCATACTGAAAAATAATTAAAAAAAAAAAATTTTTTACCTTTTAGATGTTTTGTTAAATCAGGCAGTGGGCTGTCCCAATGGAAAGTCTTGGGACTGAAATTTGAGGATTGTGTTTATCTTATAAGCTTCATTAACATACAATGGACAAGCCACCTCTGAATGGACAAGACCCCTCAACCCTCACAGCCCCTCCTAACATTTAAAAGAATTAGAAGCAAGTAATTCTAACCTGTAAAACCCTAACCCAAGTAAAAGCTATTTAAACTGCAAGCATTTCTTTTTTTTTTTTAGATGGCAACATGTAAAAAATATAAAATAGGTGATATCCCAATTTGGCTTCAAAAGTAAAAGTACACTTTAAGGTGTGTCTGCAGCCAAAGGGAATAGTTAAAGTATGTCAGGTGTTTATTTCCATCTGTGTACCTGCTGGGGAGATTTACAATTTGTTTTTGTTTTGGTGAATACTGTCCCAAGGACAGAAAGTGATGGGAAATCCAAAATGTTCCAGTCATCATTGGAACAGCAGGTGAGGTTAAATCTATGTGGGGGCACCTATTCCAATGGCAATTGTTTAAGACATCACCCTTTACTATGGGGAGATTTCCTTCCCTGTCTAGCATGTAGGAAAATCTCTCCCACACAGCAGAGACAGCAAAGAAGGAAATCCTTTAAGCTTTTTTTTCTCCATAAAAAAATGGCTATAGATACATTTTAAAGTTGACCTTTACCCCCTTTTGCATGCTCATATGAAATTATCTTATATTCATTAGTTTAAAAAACAAATTTTTATTTGACTTTTTTCCACTTCCTGGTCCACTTTGGAACAAATGATGTAATCAAGCCCAAACATTGCATCCTGCATTACATCAGCAGAACATTGCTGGGAAATCTCATCTGTAATCTCATGAAATCGCAGGGAAAGGCATTTTCTTCCCCTGAGATGATGTGCATGGTCACATGTCCTAGTCGCATGTTCTAGGCACATGTGCCAGAGTTCCAGGAAGGAAATCTAGTAATCTGCCTTTAGTTAAAATGGACACTGTCGGAAGACTGGGTAAGAAAAGAAAAATAAGGTATTAAAAAATAAAAAGCCGACAATTATCTAGAAGTATGTGTTTGTAGATTGTCATTACTAAACATTTCTAAAGGTGCCTTTGTTGTTATTTTGTAGATAAGGGTAAAGTTCCTCTTTTAAATTTAGAAGACATACCTAATCAGTGCATAAAGAAATGAATTCCCTCCCCTCCCTTAGTTAATCCCCTCCCTTTTAGATTGTAAGCCCTCACGGGCAGGGCCCTCCTTACCATCTTGTCTTGGCCCTCCTTACCATCTTGTCTTGATTTGTATTGTGATTGTAATGTCTTCCCTATATTGTAAAGCCCTGCGCAAACTGTTGGCGCTATATAAATCCTGTATAATAATAATTCCCTGACATCTTATTCCTGGCACATACACTATGAGATAATATATAATGCTGACCTTCTAACATGCTTCAATAGGTTTATAGCCCACATGTTTACATTTTTACTGTTATATGATGGCAGCAATGGGTGAAACACCATTGCTGCCATCCTAATTGCTACCATCCTATAACAATATATTTTCAGCAGAAAGATTCCCTTATGACAGATGGAAGGAATATAAAACAGATGTTCTTATGTGTAGTAATTATAGAATGTTAAGATTTGTTTATATGTACTTTTTTAAGTTTTTACACTGATATCCTATTTTATATGATCTGTGTACTCAAATACATTGTACAGCGATTATCAACAGCTTGTGTATTTGTATTTTTAAGCAGACACGTATGATTCAGTTGTTATGTACTGTTAATTATAGCAGTCCGGTATATACTTTGTATTATGTTTAGGCATTGAATTGCAGTGCTAACAGTTAGCGCATGATCCTATTTGGTATTTTGAATAAATGCATTTCTGCATGTTGGGTATGAAGATATGATAAGCGCGTGTCCTTGCACAGGGGGGAGATATGAGATCTTCATGCTGAGCTGCGCTGACTTTGGGGGCTGTGATCCCACCTTCGCTCATCATTCTGAGGTTACTGCAGGGCACATGGCATGTTCGCAGGAATTCACACATCTGAAGACTGAAAATTCATTGGTAGCGTCTGTCAGCACACCGCTGTTCATGATGAGTAGATGTTACTGCAGGCCACATCACAGGTCTGTAAGCATTTTGTCACTGATGTTCAGACCCGGGTTCACTTGTGATGTGGCCTGCAGTAACTTCCATTCATCATAGATTTACACTGAGGTGTGTTTACATTCATAGGTAATGATTAAGGTCAGTGCAGCATGCTTTAAGATGTGACATTTTTACACCCATTTTACAGCAACCTGAATACGAATCCTTTTAAATCAATGATAATATTCACTTCTTGGCATATTGCTTTGACAGGAATGCCAAAGAAAATTGGAGCACAAACTTGCTTTAGATTCATACCTACTTAAGCCAATACAACGCCTAACGAAATACCAGCTGCTACTTAAGGTAATGATGTGCTATTGTACTTTGCTATTATGAATACAGTATATTGTACCCTAATATGGCTGATTGGAGCTAAAGGACTTTATAAACCTGTCCACAAATAACACATGTTGAACTTGTTAAGCAGATATTTCCTTTAAATGTGTTGTCTGGTGACGAAAATCTTGCAGTCTACTTCCATAACTACTCTTTTGCAGAGCCTGGTAATGTGTTGGAAGGTGACACTAAAGTGTCTGACACATAATTATGACAGGAACTGTCAGCATATGTAGCAAGCACAAGAGACTGACCATAGACCTTTTTTGCTCGGTTTCCTAAGTAGTTGTAACCATCATGTAATGCTTGAAAACAGAACTCCGTGCACCAGAACTTTCATTTAAATATACAGTACATCTTAATAGTCACAAAGGATAAAACTCCACTTTGCGTGCACCAAAAGCCTTTATAAACCCAAATATTACCTTGTAAACGTAGCAGTGACATCATCACTGTGCTGTACATAGCCTCTGCAAATCCCAGAGCTGTGGGAGGGACCAGTTAGGCCCCACCACTAAACTGCAGGACAGGGGCAGATACAAGACCAGTCATCCTGCTCATGGGAGAGAGCAGCAGTTACTGGTCTTGATTAGCGGAAGCTCCTTCACAACATAAAAAATTACTGGATTACTGCACAGATTTGAAAAAATAAATACATAAAGCACATCAAGATTTAAGGTGAGTAAGAATACACATGCCTCTTTTAGTTAGACAATATTTGCTTATCTCAGCTTTAAAGTACTAAAGGCTGGGCCTTTTTTTCCTTAATGCATTCTCTGCATTAAGGTAAGAAACGCCCAGTACCTTCTTGTGGAATACCTAACACCATTTTTTCATCAGGAACTACTGAAGTATAGCATTAAGTCAGAAGGAATCCGGGAATTACAAGAAGCCTTAGTGTCTATGTTGGATTTATTAAAATCTGTGAACGATTCCATGCATCAAATTGCAATTACAGGGTATAATGTAAGTATGCCACTGTTATTACAGTTACTGTAATAAACACATATTGATTTAAAAAAAACACCATTTATTGGATTCCTATTGTTTTCATCCACTGAAAGATCCCTTTTCCCTTGAGTGTTAGAGTATTTAACAACTATGCAGAACCCACCCTCCCCCCAATGCTAGCTCAATGTGTTATTGTCTCCCAGCTTGACTTGAATATGTCACATTGGCTTTTGATTGTGTTTTTTGGCTACCTCGTGGTCCACTTCACTTTGCCTTATTGCCTTAAATGTTTGTTTGTACCTTGTAGGGAGATATAAACGATCTGGGCCGGATACTTATGCAGGGTTCCTTCAGCGTGTGGATCACCCATAAAAAAGGACCCACAAAAATGAAGGAACTTGCTCGTTTTAAACCAATGCAGAGACACCTGTTCCTTTATGAGAGGGCGTTGGTGTTCTGTAAAAGGAGGGAGGATCATGGAGATGGACATGATAAAACTCCATCGTACAGCTTCAAGCACTTTCTCAAGGTATGTTGAGTATATGCTTGGCTGTGTTGTAAAAGTGTAACAGCTGCGAAGGTATAAAAAACTCCCTTTCTGTTTTCTTCTGGTAGATGAATGCAGTCGGCATCACAGAAAATGTGAAGGGGGATAATCGCAAGTTTGAAATTTGGTACAGTGGACGAGAAGAGGTTTATGTTGTACAGGTTTGTTTTGTGGAATGAAACGTTAACATCTCAAACTGGATATTGACTGAGAGCTCCACTTCACCCACAATGAGAGATCTACTCCACTTGCCTATATCTTCTATCAGCTCTGGAAAACTGCTAGTTATCTCCAGCGACACCATGCAACTCATGGTGTTGTTCAGCCCCTTACTCGCTATGTCCTGTGATTGCAAAGCTTGACTGGAAAATGCTTGAAAGCGCTTCCTCGGTCCCATGATGCCATCAAAAGCATAGATGGCACAAGTGGGGCTGAGTGACACCATGGGGGTGATTTACTAACCTAAACACACGCACGCACCAGGTGCGTGTGATTTTTACACAGCAAAGCGTATTTATCAACCAAAAAGTCTCTATAAGCATGTTTCCACTAATGCCATGTATGGAAAAATCATGCACATGATGCATATATAATGCTGCTTCACAGTTTAGACAAAAATGGTTAGCTCATGCATTTACATTCCTGCATTCATCAACGCAAGCAAAACAATGTAGAGCTAATTTACACAACATCACCTTGCAATTCAGGGCAGGGCTTTGCACAACACACCTGCTGGGTGTGTACACACTACAAAGGTGTTTAGATTCCACCCATAGATCATGCTGGGAGGGAACACACTACAGAGGTGTATACATGTTTGTGGTGTGTTTATAAGGTTAGTAAATCAACCCCCATGCATTGCATGGAGTTGCTGGTCATAGTTGGTTGGTTTCCAGTGCTAATTGCTGGACAACCGGAGCGTGGACAGAGGTTAAACATTGTGCTATGCATTTATTAGGTACATGCGTTTCAGGGCTGTTTACTGTTCCTTGAGTTGCATTAATCATTTAGTTTGACTTTGTACAATGTCAAAACGTTACACTTCTGCCGCCCCTATTATTACAGATCACAGGCTTATACTGTGATCTCATCCTCACTGGAACTGCTGTAAGGACTGTTTCACATTATTGTGCTGCAGTAATGCCGCAACACATGGCAATTCATTGAAGTGTGTTGCGGTCTGGTTCTTGCCGCAATTACGTGCATTATTGAAAATAAACGTGCTGACTTAACACAAAGGTATAACTTAAGTTAACATTTGTATCTTACTGCATTGCACAAATCTAAACCCAACCTGAAGGTGTATAGTGATTTTTTTTCTTTCTAATAGAATGTCTTCTATTAAGCCTTAATTATCTCCAATTAACTCCCTTCTCCTAATTTTTGCCTTTGCTAGTTTTTTTTAAAGTTTGTGTTTTTATTTTAGCCTTTCTTTGTGGATGGTTTGTTCATTTTCTTTTGTTAGGCCCCTTTTACATGGTCTGTTTAGGAGGGATCCATGCACGGATTGTGACATCACCATTGTGACATCCATGACCGTCCAGTTTTTTTTCTTCCTCTTATGATGGAGGAAAAAAAATGAAATTATCGGACCCATGTTGATCTATGGTGAATTTGATGTAAACTAACCTTTGTCCGTCTACATCAGATTACCCTCGATCCAGCACAATCAAGTATTGCAAAGCAAAACTCTGATTTTTCCGGACTTGGCCAGACTGTGTGTATAAGGCGGGGGGGGGGGGGGGGGGCCCTCCCATTTTGTTCC
>NW_017306998.1:624550-684412 GCF_000935625.1 Nanorana parkeri
GCTGGCCCAGGTGTTTGGAGAAGGGGGGGGGGGGGGGAGGACGCTCATCCATTTAGATCCGATTGCCCATAGACTATCATTGGGCTGTCGATCAGGTCTGACAAAAACTGACAGTCTGACAGTTGTACCTGATCGGAAAGGCTTCGTGTAAGGGTTTTTATGCTTGTCTTGCAGTATTATATTAAAAGAATCAACAACATTGTATGTAAAAAACTTCACCATGTGGTGTACCAGTATTATAGTGTTAATGTTATGATAAACAAGACAAGTTGCGTACTAAAATATGTACTTTGTATATATAGAAGTGTAAGGCATTTTAAACAATGACTTGTGAAAGGTGTAATTTTTTCTGTTCTTCTCTCTTTTGCCTATAATGCATATAAATTAAAATAATTCTTAGAATACAATATAGAGAGTCAGCACAACAGGCAGTTATCTAGAAAATGCTGATTTTGTAGTGGCGACTCTTGTATTTCTCTATCAACGGACTTTTGAAGAAAAGAGCAGTGGGTTGTAACAAATATTAACCAATCAGGAATCATGTTACTCAGATTCTGGTTGGTCATCTGTTTTGGCCGTTGTTGTCGCTCTTTTCACCTCAGTTATCCTTATAATGCTTTCTCTGTGCTCCAGGCTCAGACTGCAGAACAGAAGACAGCATGGCTGAATGAAATACGGAAGATACTGACCAGACAGGGGGAACTTATGAAAGGTAATGAGATGCTATGAGTATGTATAGACAGACAGCCAGCATTGAACCTGACCTTTAGTATGTGATGATACACATTAAAGTCATGTCTTTGTTGCAGTAGAGAAACAGAAACAGAATTCGTTCTCAGACCAGGTTGTCCTGTCACCACAAATCAGTGAGGGGTACGTTGTTGTGTTTGCTGCTTAAAGCAAGCTTGGGTTCGTCTACCAGCTATTTAAGTCGCTGCTTTTTTCTTTGGCAGGCTTTTCTCTCTTAAGCACACAATGTAGCATGGTTTGCACCAGGCCACAAAAGTATCTGCAGTAAAGGCCTTATCCACATGGGATGTTTTTGCTACTTTGTTCCTACGTCTGATTTCTACATAATAGGAAGCAGCAGTCATGCTTGTCCCTAAAGTGCTTTATCACATAAATCATTACCAATATAGAAATAATGACTTAGATCAGGCCCCAGCCTGGGCCAATGTGTATGTACATACATTTAAATAACTGTTCTTTGGCTGGCCTTACCCTTGGCTAATGATGGGTCTTATCCCAGACCAGGACTGTGAGTACGCCCAAGCTTTGTTCACTCCATGGTCTAGCTGTGGGGGAAAGGAAAAGGCTTTAATATTTCCACATGCAATGTTGCTTTACAAGTGAGTTGCACAGTTATCACAAGACCAGTCAGTTCTTTTCTGGCCAGCTTGGTATCATCAGATGTGGCACGAAAGGAAAATAAAGTTTAGTGCGATGGAGGAACATAAAACAATTATATTCAAAAGATGAAAAAAATGACTCATGTGATCAGGCCTTACAATGTGCATACTTCAGCTCTTGTTAAAAGCATGAGAAGTGCATGGGCTCAAAATAAACATGTTTTTGGCTTAAAGGGAACCTGTCAGGCAGCTGTTTTCTGTCACACCCAGCACTACCATGTGGCACAGGATCTTGCTAGTTCAGGACACAGTGTTAGCTGCCTGGCCTGGAACTAACACTATATCTGGGTATCAGGAAATAGCTGCCTCTGGTTCTTTATAGTAACTTTAGCTGTACCAGGTGCCAGTTGCCCTGGCAGGTTCGCTGTAAGAAGCTGCAGATTTGGCTGCTGTGGGTGGTGCGATCTCAAATAATGCTGCAAAATGTTTTTTATAGACTAAGGTAAATGATGTCCTTGTGTCAACACTTTAATGTTAGCTGTGACAAAGCTTTGCAGACTCGATTCCTTAGGCCCTGTTCACACCATGGTGTTTTGTCGTACGTATTTGTGCGCGCTGAAATGCACAGTACAAAAAATACCATTGACAAAAAAGTACATGAGCTTTTTTTTTGGCAGATCAGTGCAATTTCATCCCATAGACTCAATACGAAATGCTTGGAATTTACATCAATATGTCACAATCTGCTCACAAAAACACACGACTTAATATACGCGCGTGAACACACGTTAGACGCGCATAATCAGCACTGAAACGCTGCCGCCAAGGTGTGAATGAAGCCTTATAGTTCTGGTGCTTTGTCACAATATTGCTGCCACTGTTCCAGTGCTAGATTAAATCTGTCTCCTGTGATCACCAGCACATATATTCTGCACATAAGGTGTAGTCCAAAGTTTTGTTAGTAATCATTTGCATCTGATCAAGCTTTTATTTATCACTAATGAAATACCCATTTTATGTGGTTAGCTCCATTCTTGGTTTCCTTACGTGATTATTGGTAATGGTGATTCTCTGTAACATGCTAGGGGTTATATTAACCTAGGTTGGAGTAATAGCCTTGGACACAACACTTGGTTCTTCTGCAGAACAATTTTATTTAAATTATTGGAGTAATGATATTGGAACAAAGTTCTAGTGTATTGGCGTGTCATCCTGAGCCATCCATAGAAAAGTTGATCAGCCTATTGTCCAGAGTGTTTATCTTTGTAAATCGTTCTGGTCTGTCTTGAGAGAATCATGATACAGAGACAAAGCCTCCCATCTAAGACTCTGCACACTTGCTTATAATGCAGCAAAATTGAAGTCATATAAATAATTTATTGCGCTGTGCTCTAAGATTGGTCCAGGGAGGATTTAGGCACTGTGCCATATATTTGTACAGCCCCCCGTCAAGTCTGTTTCAAACTGTATTTATTTTATTTTTTTTTAAAGAAAATTACAGAGATTATCAGTAAGTTCTGAGGAAAACGACTCTGAGAATAACAGTCCTATTACACTGGAAAGCTTAAATATCTCACCTCAGCATAAACCACACAAAGGTATGTATCACTCCTACTCATAACCTCTGCTGTTTTCCAGTAAATGAAGAGTACAGACGACATGTTGGTATCCATTACTAAGGCTACACTATATGCACTGTAATTTACTGTTAGTAACAGTGATAGGTTAGAACCTTGAAACTATTTTTTCAGGTAGAACACAATGACACACAGCTGTCCTCTGCACTACGACAAATTTATTTATATAACTACTTTTATTTTTATATAATGTTATACAAAAATGTATCTGGGTATAGTGCTATAATCCATCACCAATTACACCAATGTGATATAAAACACATTAAAAAAACACAAGATACACCTGTATCATTCACATTCTATCCATATGCTATTCCAGCAATCTAGTAATCCTAAAGCTCGAATATAGCTGCTAATTAGTCTATACAGACTATATGCGATTAAGTAAGGTGCCACATTGCATATTGCAGTCCTACTTTCACGTTAGTAATCCATCCACAGGCAACATTTAAAGGAGGTGATCATCCTCATAGTTAGAGCCAACGTGTGACATTGAAACTGTCACACGTCGACTCTATAGATTGGAAAGTGAGTGAAGACATAACGTCGCTCCCTCAGTTCCCAATCATCTCCCTGCAGAGAGCGGTGACTGTCAGTCACTGCTCTCCGCATGGATTCCCCCCTCCCCTCTCCGATCGTCCAGCACTGACTGGAGGAACAGATGTGGGAGGGGGCGGGCACAGCTGGCTCTGCCTCTAGATAGGCAGAGCCCGCTGCCAATTGGCCAGTTGGGTGGATCTGGACAGTATTGTTGGGATACGTCCTGGCTGCGGCGCTCTCAGTATATAGCAAGCTATAGCCCGCTATATACTAAGCTTTGGATCACGGGAGGACGTCAGTATATGTCCTCCAGTGACCTTAAAGAGTACTATGGGATAAAAAAGGTTACCCCATAGTTCTCTTTTAACTGCCGGTCCTAAAAGAGATAATCTTGTCACCCGGTATATACCACTTTGAAACAACCAAGAGCAGGATGTGAAAACACAATGTTGCAATGTTCCATATACATATCGAGGGTATTTACTCAGCATACTGAAATCAAACAGTAAGTGACATAGAACTTTTAACATTGGTCAGATCACAACTCTGATGTCCTAGGAAGTTCTTATTCCTTTATGTTAACCTTTAATTCTGACATGCTGAGTTACATATTATCCATTAGGACATAAATCATAGTTGAAGTATGTACATTTCTGTGCCCATACAACTTGAGCAGGTCCCTCATGATATCACTACATAGATATATAAGCACAAGCCAATATCGGTAAAGGGTATCAGTAAAATCTTCTCCTTATAGTGAGTACTCCACCTCCCGACAATCATGGTGCACCATTCCCTCTCTTTCTGGTATGCGGAAGATTGTCCAAGAGTTTTTACTAGCCGGTTTCCAAATAGATTCAGTCCGAACAAAAATCTCTGCAAAAACATCGCAAGGGGTGTATCCTGAATGCATTATCCAGAAGTCGATAATTTGATACACTACCTTGAATTGATGGAATCTTTATATGTCAATCAGTCCATCATAAGAGGGCAACACAATACGGCAACCTGTCTACCAGTGCATCTCTATCCACAAAACATGTTTTGGCTTTGAATGAGATCAGGGCATGTTTCAACACCTCCACCTGTCCTTAAGAAGGGGAGAGAGTTTACTACTACTCAATACCTGTTTGACCCAATAAAATAATTCTTACCATAATGTTAACTTACCAAATAATTGGCTGTGTCCACCCTACCTGTAGATCATTGTAAGATATCAGGAACCATACTGGGTCTCTGCTTATGCTTATCCACAGTAGGAACCATACTGAGTCTCTGCTCATCCCCCATGGGAACCATACTGTGCTCCTGCCTATCTACAGTGGGAACCATATTGTGCTCCTGGCAATCTACAGTGGGAACCATACTGTGTCTCTGGCCATCCCCAGTAGGAACCATACTGTGTCTCTGCTCACCCCCCCATAGGAACCATACTGTGTCTCTGCCCTTCCCCAGTGGGAGCCATAATGTGTCTCTGCCTATATTCTGTGAGAACCATACTGTGACTCTGCCCATCTCCACTGGGAACCACAGATTTTTTTCTGAATGCTGTAGGAAGCACTCAGAACAATTCTTCTGGTGTTAATTGTGCCTATTGTGACTTTCTCACTGTGGATAACATAGCAACAGCTTTTTCACTGACTACTCTGTGTGAGTATGGCATCACTAATGTCCTCATAAAATACGGAGGCATATAACCATGTATCACTATGATCATTTACAATGCCGTGCCTAGGTGATAGGGTGAAGGATAAGGTTGGGTTAAAGGATCGTTTTTTCTTTAAAACAGCACTTGTATGAATCACACAGGTTCCATGGCTGATTACGGTAGTAATTATCTTCACTCAGTGCTTTATCTGAATTTAACTAGCAAGAGAGGCTTTGTAATTCATATGTCTTTGGTTTTGAAGGTATGAGGTGGTAATCCTATTGGGTAGCCTGACACTAACATGTTACAATCCTAGTCCAAATAGATTGCTGTGGAGTGTTATAGAGATGACCTATGTGGATTATGCACTAGATCCACCAATTTATATGCACAATGGTCAACAAGGAATTAAATGCATGCTTTAAATGTATATTATGATTTATTTTTTCTTCCCACATCCCCAGACACAACAGTCTTAGCACGATATTGTAATTACAACCACTATGGCGATAGGTCCATTGCTACATTTATTCCTCGCCATCCTATTTACATGTCATCAAACTTGTCTGTCTTTAGTAAGTATGACCTTTTTGTGTACATGCATGACTTAATACATTTTAAACTTCTATAAAAATACAGGTTGGACCGGAATGTCCCAATCTTTGGAGATCTGTGAAGGACTTGAAGGCTGGTCAAGCTCATGTGCTTGTTCAGACACAGAAGAGGAGGACACAGTGCAGTTGGTTAGTGAAATGCTGTGTTTTCTGTAAGGAATAATGTTGGCCTAGCTCTTGGTTTAAATCAGCAGTTTTAAATACTTTCTCATTTGGGACACTGGTGGGTTTATTTAACGTGTAAAGAACCAAAAACATTCAGCATTTGAACTCTATGCATGTTTTGTTTGAAAAGTGAGTTTTATCATTACCCCCATACCAAATAAAATGTATTAATGCTTGTCACAAGCAAGTACCATGCTATCAGACAAAGTTAGGCTAATAAATTTGCCCCTGGTCCGGGACATGTAAATCAGGACATTCTGGGGGGAACAATAGATCCACTTAACTTCAGCCAAAAAAGATAAATTATTCAATGTTGTGTGATCACTGGTTTCTCCAGACTGCATGTGCAATATCCAGTAATGGCAGGTCATGTGGTTTTACAGTCTCCTGGTAGATATAAAGCATTGGCTGACTGCAAGAAGAGGGGATCTGATGATGTGCTGGTAAGGAATGGTGATGTCATCCAACTCATGCAGGAGGATGCTGATGGAAAATGGTAAGAGATTGTTCACTAAAACTGTGTTGTGATTACTGTGTGTTCAAAGTATTAACTTTGTAATAAAAGTACAACAATATAATAACAGAGTATTTCAATACCATTCTATAAACAAATTAATAAATCTTGTTACGCACGTTAGAAAATATCTATCTAATATAGTGTAGAGTACCTCTTAGGGCATTTTGTTTTTTAAATACTTTTTTTTTTTTTTTAGCACAACAGTGACAAAGGGTACAGAACATCTTACTTTCTAAAACCAGCAGTCACAGGTCCAATATGATATAAAAAAAACAGATGTACATGTCTCAAAAGTAATAGGGAACATGTTCAGTTGACACATCACCCAGTAAAAACATAATAATGTAGGCTGGAGCAGTACATCAAGTACATACTATGAAAACCGATCTGATACAACGAATTTATCTTGTCCCCGTTGTCGCATAAAAAAGTTGTCAAGTGGCAGACGGTACTCCCTTGGTGGCTTAACTTTTACTTTTTTCTAAGCTATTAAAAAAATGTGCAACACAAAACCATCAGGAAAAAGGGAAAAAGACAAAAGAATTCTAAAGACAGTGCTCAGTTTAGGGCATTTTCAAACAAACAAAACAGTACAAGAAGGGTGTGGGATCATGGGGGGAGGAGGTGCAGTGGGAAAGGAGGGGAGAAAATGAGGGACTTGAAGATTTGGGCTTTAATAGTTTACATTTTTAATCTGTCTTATAAAGTTTTTGGCAGCTAGACTCAGCAGCCTTCATACATCTGCTCCTGGGTTGAGTGCTGACCCTTCAAAAATATGTGCTGTTTCCTCTCATGGGCTGATATGTGTGGGCAAGGCTGCAGTGAGTTCAGAGGTAGGGTAACATTTAAACCAGCAAACCCACTGGCTCAAAACAATAGATTACAGTGATGAAATTCCCTCTCTGGTATTTCTTGGCAGATAAAGTATTAGTCTTCAGCACAGAAAATCCAGGTGCAGGGAAGATGAATATGTTGAGAGTTGGGGTTATTAGTATGAGGGTCCAGGTTATAGGGATAGTTAGCATGAAGGTTGGGGTTACAGAGTGGGTTACTGGGAGGGTTTGGGTTATTGGTATGGTTAATGTTAGGGTTGGAGTTATAGGGATCGGTGGTGTAAGGGATGGGATTGCAGGGAGGGTTAGTGTGAGGGTTGGGGTTATGAGGAGAGTTAGTGTGAGGGTTCGGGTTACAGGGAAAGCTAGTGTGTAGGCTGGAGTTATAGGGATGATTCTTTAGATTAGGACATTGCTGTGAGCTCTGGGAGATATATATTAAAAACTGCCACCAGAGGTCTCAGCAGTGACAGCTCATCTTAAGCCAACTACACATTATGAACACCAGGGTGAAAAGTAGACCCACTCAGCGGGTTGGCTGTATCCCCTGACTTGACATGCACAATATTTATGTTTTAATCCTTGAAGAGTACTTAAAATGGAGCCTTTGCATTTAACCCCTTCGTGACTGACGACGTACAGTGTACGTCGCCAGCATCGGGGCTGTTTAAACAGACTCCCGGCGACTTTTGCCGCCGGGAGTCTGTTTAAACTTGTAGAGCCGACTGTCGGCTTTACAACAGAAGCGATCCTGGCGACTTACCTGTCGCCAGATCGCTTCTGCGTCCCGAAGAAGGGGCCGCCCCCCCCAAACATTTTCAACTACCACCATTTTATTCTATAGGGTCTTGGCATTCAGAAAATATATAATGTTGGGGGGTTTTACGTCATTTTCAGGCCTAAAATGTGGAATATAACATGGGTGCAAAAATTGAAAAAAGGGCCTCAGTCATGAAGGGGTTAAAGAAAGTACTTCTCTCTTCCTATGAAAAATAATTCTCATGAGCTTGCTCACGTGACCCAAAGCCTAGACAAAGATATTTGCCTACCAGGAGCTTTGTGGATGTTATTAGAGAACACACAAAGTCTACTATTGCCAAGCAAATGATCCCTGTCAGGTAGACTTGAAGAGAGAAAAGAAAGTCAGCAAGGTGCAACTATTGTGCAGTATTGCTAAGCAGGACCCAGAGCATACATATGTAATAAGCAAATGTGGCCACACCCAGACAAAAATAAAGTTACAAACTATACATACAGCAAGAATTTTAAAACCTGAATCTACAATCATAGGATCATTTACATTAGGCCGATCTTTTTGACACATCTAAAAAAACTAAACCAAAACTAAAGTGCTTCTTTAATATGCCAATATTACAGTTAAAAAACCTCTATTTATAGGGTCCTTGTTCATCTATGTGTCAGGCACACGTGGTTGATTGTTTTAATTGTTTGTGGTCTTTCTAAGTGTGTCATAGCCAAGCATGTCTGTCTCTTGTGGAAAAGCTTAGAATACAAGATTCAATAAAAGACAGTTTGATAGAGTGGAGTAGCTGGGCATAGCATTCCCCAGTGTGTCAGGCACTGCCTGCTAAACAGCTGCTTCCCACAGTAAGCAAAGTAGGTAATCACTATGACTGCTTGCATTTAGTAATTTCAGCAACTCATCTGTTTATGACAATATGCTCGTCTTTCATTGGTCTGGAGTTCTTCTTTAGGGAGCCTCCTTTTAGCTGCAACCACCAGGGGTCTATCAAAGGCTGCCATTTACCCTTGTTTTCGATCTGCTGCTGATTCTGGCATGAGCCCAGATCTATCTTGTTAATATACAGCAGGGCTCCAAATTTCCAATCGCCCGCTCGCAATTGGCGAGTGAAAATTGCGTGGGGGCGAGTGGAAATCCAGGGGGGGGACTTCCGCCGCTTCGATGTGAATTTTCTATCTCCAATTTTTATCATATACTATTTCTCAAAACTCTTTCCCCTTTTTTGAACTGTTGTGCTGTTTTTTCCTCCTGCCGATATGGCTTCATAAATATTGAGATTATTTTCCTGCATCAAATAACTAACTGTTGAAAGCCTTTATTTCACATGAATCAATGTATTCTTTCATGAAGCATTATTTTATTTCCACATTGAATTGATCCATGTTTTGCTATACTCATGAGCCCCTTGATAGAAATTCATAGGAACCTGTGCTATTCTAAGGAGCAAAAAACAAGTTTACATACAAAATACCATTAAAATGCATACACATTAGGTTAAGCCATAGAAAAAAAACATTGTATTGACCTGCAAACACCATTTTCAATAATACAAAATAGAAAATACACTTCACAGTGACGCTAAGCTCAGGAGTTAAATCTTAGAAATGCATTCAAGTGCCTTAACAATTAACCAAAATGTATCTCATTTGTGTATCACTTAGTTGTATATCCTCAAATCTTCTCTGAATTGGTGCTGACACTGTCCTTCCTTCTGGAGGGTAGTTACCGTTGTTCCCATGGTCCCTGTGTGTGTTGTAAAGTAGCTACCGCTCCAAGCTCACTCCTGTGATGGACTACAATCTTACATTTAGTTAACTAATTTGTATTGAGATTGTAGTTCATCACGGGAGCAAGCTTGAAGCACAAATACGTTACATTTTTGTTAATAGTTAGGGCACTTGAATGCATGTTTAAGATTTGACTCCTAAGTTTAGTGTCACTTCAATGAAAATACCAAATGCAGTATGCTGTATTGAATTGACCATATGTTTCTATACAGAGGGGAGGGTGTGAAATTGATATATGGACTTATAGTAAAGATCTTCAAGATAAGCAAAATCTCTTTTAAAATGATCCAGAGTCATATAAAGACTTTTATAAATGTACTGTAATAAACATGATGGATGAGCATTTGGCTGGAAACCATTTTTTTTACACTTGTTTTATGATCATTGTAATTTTGAAAGAGATTCAGAAATATTTTCCCAAATGAGCCCTGCAGGTTTTTCATCTAATAATAGTAGAATTCATTTGGCATATTCTTAGCAGCCATCTTGTATAATAAACATATTATATAGTCATGTGAACATATTTCTCACCAGTACTATCTAACGGTCATGTGTGACTTATTATTTTCCACCTGGAGAGATAAGAAGATCTGCCAAGTTCATGTGTTTGATTATAAAAAAGAGTAACAGCTATTAGCAAAAAAGTATGTGATTTTTCTGTTGCTTTAACCCCTTCAGGCCCACAGACCTTCCCTCTTACAGAGTGGTTTTTTATTTATTTTTGCTTCAGAGATACTGGTTTTGTTCTAAATAACGTCTTGCCTTTGTAGTCTGTCCTTCCTTATTTTACATGTTTTTTGTGGGCCCATATGGCTTAAGGTTGATATAAGATTTGGGCGTATATGTTGTTATTTTATTAGTTTTATTAAGAAAGTAATAGAAAAAATAATTGTAAAACATTATATTCTCTAATACTCTTGCCTTTTATGTACATTTGACAATCCCAGATGTTCATCTCCAAATATAATCCTCAAACTCTGCTCATGTACTGTACAAGGATGCCGCACATTTAAGGAAAGCTTTTTTTTCCCCTTTAATATCACAATATAATACACAGGGTTGAAAAGAATATACTAGATTAAAGTAAATCTCTGCTTTGCTAATTCAGGGAAAAGCAACAGGTTTGCTGTAAACCCCCACGCCTATCCAACATATATTTACCTTTCCTTTGCTCCCTTGACAGTCCATTGAGCACCAAAAATTAAAGGAAATACACTGTACTGTATGAGCAAAGGATGTGGTTATTTTATAGCAAATATAATGAAAACATTAAAAAAATTGTCTTTAGGAGTGGGTACAGAGTGTACTGGTTATTGATTCAGCCTCTGAGTGGGCTAGTGTTACAAGTGGTGTGCTCCGGGGTTCTGGCCTGGGACCAATACTGTACAATTTCTGCATTTGCTGATGATACAAAATGTTGCAGATTATTAACTATGGCACAGAACGCTGCGACACTACAGGAAAACCTGCATAAATAGGTGGTTGGGCTGTGACTTTGCAGATGAGGTTCAGTGTTGAAATGCAAAGTTATGCATTTGGCTTCTAAAAATGCACGAGCAGGATACTCATTAGGAAGGGTTAAACTAGGAGAATCAATGATGGGAAAAGATTTTGGGGTCCTAGTGGACCAGAGATTTAGTAGTGGCCAGGTGGCTTCTAGCATGGCAAGCAGAATACCCTAATGCATTGAAATGGATATTTATTTGAAGGATAAACCGATGCTTAAAATGAGGGAGAATCAGTGTTGTAAAGGGGTAGCCTTTACAACACTAATTCTCCCTCATTTTAAGTATGAAATCCAGTTTTGGTCATCAATCAACAGAGGGGATGTAATAGAATTGGAAAGAATCCAGCAAAGGGCAATGAAATTAATAAGAAGGCAAAAAAAGCAACCATTAAGTAAATGAAATCGATTTACCTTAGAGAGGAGGTGCTAAAGAGTAGACGGGATTTCTACAGATTAATAAGTGGTGACTGTAAAGCCGGTAACAACCTGTTTAATCCTTGGTCCCTAACAAGGACATGTGGCCACAATTTAGGACTGAAGGAAAGGATATTTTATGTAAAATTGTGGAGAGGGTTCTTTATGGTCAGAGTAGCAAAAATGTGGAACCCCTTTCCCCAAGTATTGGTATTAGCTGGGAGTAATAACTTAAAAAAACTTCTAGATGCCTTCCTCGCTGAGCACAATATACAGGGATATGTACAGTATACTCTTAAAAAACAAACCGACACACACACACACACATACACACACACACGTTGGACTGGATGGTCCTGTTTCTTTTTCTAACCTTTTCTTCTATGTAAGTAAAAACGCATGAACTGTTTTACCTGCCAAAAGAATTCCAATTGTGTTAGACACCCCTTCCAGACCACATAACCAGGTCAATGAGCTCAATTTCCTCTATTGTAGTTAAGCAACACAACTTGATCACCAACCCACCCTCAGCCTGTGATTGGACAGTGAAGGAGAAGCAGCACACTGATGACGTCACCATTTTGCTATCTTTTCCTGTAAATATTTTTCAAATGTTGACTGTGTAAAGGAATGGAGCCTGACTAGGTCAGAGTGCTGCTCTTTTCTCGCTTACTGCTCTGCGGGGGATTATAGGAGCCTGTTATATAGATAGATTTTGCTAATTTTGCTTGCTCTGTGTCGAAATATATTTCATGATTTTTTCTGAATATATTTTATGCTGTGCATTTTTTTTTATTTGCCTGGAGGTTGTAGGATATGAGTGAGGCTAGGTTGCACAGATGATTGCTGGTACAGTAGTACTGTTTTCACAGGTTTGCCATGGCAAAAAAACTAAACAAAAAAAATAGTGCAGGGCTGTGTAATCAGTTGGTAACCTTCAGATCTCCCTGGGGCCCTTGAAACCCTTTCCATGACCATAAGTCTTCATACCTAGATATCCAGACCAAATTTTGTAACATTAACATGTGATGGTTAACTTCACAATACCTTAATCATAACTCTGACTCATTTTCCTATGTAAGTTTGTAAATTTACCAATTGTAAATGGGAAGGGGTCAGGGAAATTGACATCTTTAGAGGAAAATCAGCTCAAGCCTGCCCCTTTCTCCTCCTGCGCCACACTACTGGGCTACACTGTGATGGGCGGCCTCAGATTCTGGGTTTGCGGAATGCTATGAAGATTTCCAGAGGCATAAAGTGATTACAACTAACATCTTTTTTTTTAACTTTAGCATCTTTATGTTTGTTAGAGGTTTGCTTTAAACATTCAGACACATGCAAGGATCTGACTTGCTGTAGGTTATTCATTTATCAATGTGCTGTTGGGAAATCTTAGTAGATAGCTTCTACCTAATTTCCGATAAAAATAGTGTTACAAGCAGCTGTGGCGTGTATTATTTGCTTTCTTTTCCACCATTCCATTTCTGTAAGAAAAACAAGTAGTGACACTGACCTACATATGCTATTGGTGCCTTTAAAAATACAAATTATAAGAGAGAAGAAATCTCCCCAATGGGGACACAGAACTGAAAACCCGTTAGAGTTTCTGACCCTCCCCTGCTCAAACTACAACTAGAAAAATTATTTGGTTGGAGGTCAACTTTAAAAGAGAGAAATTGCACTCAGTGGGGTTGATTTACTAAAGGCAAATAGGCTGTTCACTTTGCAAGGGAATTTGCACTTGGCAGGGAACGTTTGCCCTTAGTGAATGAGGAGAAGCTTTGCTGACTTCCATTGTCACATACCTGGAATGAGACCAGTTGGAGGAAGTGGCGTCCCATGCGTTCCTTGTCCAATACCCCTGGATGTGGTGACAGGGAGCAAAGGACACAAGGCAGCACTGATGCCTGAACTGAAGCTGACCAGATGCAGGGCATGGTATCAGACGTAGTAGACAGAAGCCAAGTCGGGGTCACGAGCCAGGGTCAAGCCAACCGGACAGTGATGCGCATGTCTGCGCACGTTTACCTTCCGCCCTAAGTATATGTTTCCGGGCATGCGCAAAGATGCACACCAAGCTTTGTTTGTACTGGGCATGTGCTGGAACTTTAAAGCAAGTAGGACTTTTCTGACATCCAACCATGTTCAAGAAAAAATTCTTTTTTTTTCTATTTTTCTTGCACATAATTGGATATTTTTTACAAAGTGAAGTTTCACTACATACACCAGGATAAGGGAAACTTCCCCTGCAAAGTGCAAATTCCCATAGTGAACAGCCTTGTGTAAAAATAAGAAAGTGATATGAAAAATCACTTTAAGAAAAGTCCTGCAATAATAACTCTGAGATCTGCTTTAAAGGGAAAGTACAGTGTATTTTAGTGAGCACATATTAAAACCAAAAATGTAATATATTGCAGCTTACCAGTCCTGAGATGTAGTGGCTGCATTTGTTTTTTTTTCATGTTTTCCCCATATTTTTATTTGGTAATCCAAACAACACTTTCCCTTTTCACCCATGGCTACTCTTTTTTGTCCATTGTATCTATGGAGGAAGCCATAGTTATCACCAAGGCTGGACTTCAAACATGTCTGCCTTTTGTTCCCCTCTATGTCTGCCTTTCTTCTCTCTTTTACATAATGGATTAAAAATAGAGATACGGTTCTTTGTACTTTCTTTTAGTCTTACAGAAAGAGACATTTCTTGCAAATCAACAGGTATTTTCTGTACTTGCTGAAACTGTTCTTACCTTGAAAAGTAAAAACAAATGCAGCCACCACATCTAAGGGGTGAAATATATATATTTTTTGTATTTAGATACGCTTTCAAGTAAACCTGCGCTATATAGGTATGAGGGCAACGATTGGTGACATTGTTAGGGGTGATAAAGTACTTATACCCACCATCAAGGCAGCTCCCAATGCACTGCAAAAGGTGGCCATACATTGTACGATTTTCGTTTCTGGCATGAACCCTCGTTCGATTACACCTAGACTTCCCCATCAAGCATAGTCAAATGTCGATTTTTGAAAATAGTTCCTTAGCCATTCTAACCAACCAATTTTTGACGAACGACGGAAATAAATTCCTTTTGCACATGTGCTGTGCTTTTGATGAACAAAAACCCCACTGATTCGTCAATTTGCATTCGGCCAGAGAAATCTTTTTCTATCGATCACAATATCAAAAAGGAAAATCGGTGATGTACCATCAACTGTTCAATCTGTGATCGACTGACCGTTCGTGTATGATTTTCCAAATGAAAATCGTAAAATGTATGGCCACCTTAAAGCCCCTTTAAAATGCTATGCAAATACCAATTTTCTAAAAGCCATGCAGCATCTAGCTTGTTCCAATCATAACATTTTACACAGATCATTGCTGCATGGGAGAGGCTTCTGGTAACACCTATTACATATCTTGCAACATTGAAGGCTGCTAGAAGTGATTTGCTTAGGGTTCCAGCCCACCCTAGTCAGTAAATGATAATCACTCTCCACACCACCAATGTCTGTAGTTGGTGATAACGGCTTACACAATGTTTCTGTATAATGATATCCCTGAACGTTTTTTTTCTTTTTCTACTACATATATAATACTGATGCTCAGGAAATTTTGCCTGTAAATCTAATGAAGGCAGATGTTTGCTGAGTGAATGTTAGTCCTCTAATACAGCAGCTGTTGCTTGGTCTGTTTCAGCATTTATTAGTTGCGTCTCAGAAAAGACAGGAGTGATAAATTACCTGTAAGTAATGTCACACAAGGGTGCTAAAGTTTGTGTTCCTATAAAAATAGGTTGGTGAAGAACTTGAACAGGAAAAAAGAAGGTTGGATTCATGGAAACAACTTGCAAATCATCATCGGTGAATGCAGGATCCGGGCATCTAAATTGACAGGTAATGTCACAGGAATACATTGTGATAGGTGCACAATATTAACCACTTCAAGACCAGGTGTTTAGACCCCCTTCCTGGCCAGGCCATTTTTCAGTATTCAGCGCTGCGGTACTTTGACTGACGTTTATTCCGTCATGCAACTCTGTACTGAAATGAATTTTATACCATTTTTTGGGGACAGATAGAGCTTTCTTTTGGTGGTATTTAAACACCACTGGGGTTTTTATTTTTTACTATAATTAGAAAACATTTTTTCTTTTTTTTTTTTTACATTATGTTAGGAAATATTTATTATTACCCAGTTTTTGGTAAAATATAAAAGATCGGGTCACGTTGGGTAAATAGACACCAAACATGTCAAGCTTTAAAATTGCGCGCACCCGCGAAATCGCAGAAAATTACCATACCCAAAATTGGCCATGGGCGACGCTTTAAAAATCCCGCAGGGGGCGTGTCTGAGCGGACGTCTAAAGACGCCCGCTCAGATCTAGAGAGCTCCCGGCCAGCCGTTTTTTTACTACGGCCGACCCGGAGGCAGTTAAAGAACAGAAAATATACACACCATAAAAGGGGTTCTAAACCCTCTGTTTTTTTAGCCTATATCTACTGCTAGCAGGCAGTAGATATAGGCAAAAAGTTTTTTTTTTTTTAAAAACCTGCTTTAACAGCGGTTCACACTTACCCTGTTTTCGCCGCGCACTCCCGCCCGAGAATCCGAAACTGCTCGGCGGCCGCAAAGCATCTTGGGGCGGGCGCATGCGCAGTTCGGATTTTCGGGCAGGAGACGAGCAGAGACGCAAGGTAAGTCTATGGACACGTGCACCCGCATGCAGACACCGCTGGATTGGAAGTGCCTGCATGGACAGAGGAGTCAGCGCTGTATCGGAGAGCCACCGCACCGCTGGAGGGACAGATGAAAACATCAGGAAAGTAGAGGAAGATCGGATAAAGAAACCTAATTTAAGGTAAGTGCTAACATTAACATTGGGGGGAGGGTACAACATTTTTGACTAATGTCACTTTAAAGTGACATTAAACCCTCAGATTTTTTAACATAAACCAATACTGTAATGTGTGCCTTACTGTAATCCATGGTTGTTTCCCTTCTCTTTGCTGCTCTTCCTTTTAAATCCTCATGTCTTGCTTGGGGAGAACTTCCCCTTTCAGCTCAGGGCCTCTTCCTGTAGTGCTGGCTCAGGTTACAAGCCTATACAAATCTATACACAGACACCGTGCATCCATTCCTGAGACAAGGCAGTCTGCTGCAAAACAGAAGTTCTGCCCAGCATGAGAACAGATACAGATTTAAAAGGAAGAGCAGCAAAGAGAAGGAAAACAACCATGGATTACAGTAAGACACACATTACAGTATTGTTTTATGTAAAAAAATCTGAGGGTTTAATGTCACTTTAAGTACTATAGCCAGAAAGGTTTTTTTTTATATTTCCCTTTGTTTCTGTAGTTCAAGTGTTCTGCCTGGATAAGGGTCTGGTTGGGCATTGGAGGGGGGACCCCACTTTTTTCCTTTTTTTTTGGCTGTTGGGGTTCTCCCTTAAAATTCTTACCAGACCTAAAGGGTCTGGTACGACTTTTGGCTGGGTGGAACCCCATGCATTTTTTTTCTTTTGTTTACACTGTCAGTTTTTATTCTGTTCGCTACCTCTGAGGTAGCGAACAGAATGACCGAGTTGAATGCTTGGAGAATAGGGGTGAACAGCAGCGAGTGAACTGCCGAACGTTCGCCTCAGCAAATCCAGACGTTGGATTGGCTGAGGTGAATAGGTACTTCCCTTTAGTTCAGCCGAACGTGCTGAGAGGAGCCGAAGCTAGCCGATGTATGGCTGAAAATATCCGTACACGGCTGAAGTGAATAGCTGAAAATGCTTAGACTCCCTTCACTTCGGCTCGGTTATTCGCTCAGCTGCCTTAAATGGCATCTGTCTCCATTATGTTTAAGGGAAACTTGTGCAAAATGCAGACTACCATTGCTTATCTCTCCTTTGTAAAATGCTAGGTGCCTGGCTGCCATAGTGGAACAGTGGCTTTTTTTTACTTTGACCCAATACATGTCTGTAGACCAGGAGCTCTGAGTTTATTCTGTTTTTTTTCATGTCTGTTCCAGACAAGTACTTCAGAAATAGCCATATACCACAAACTAGCGTTTTTAGAAGACGTTTAACAATGGCAGATCCCATGGTTTTCTCAGGACCTGTTTCCTTTAATAGTACAAATGAAATCACGTATCTAGAAAACGTAATTGACGTCTGTCTGTATTGTTATCTTGCTTGTTCTGTTGAAACAAGCTGGACAGTTATTATTATAGAGTAAAATATAATCATACATTGTCAGTCAACCTAACACCTGGTTATTTTAATGTCAATATGCAAGTTGTTCCTCCTACAAAACTAATATATACACACCACTGGTTTCTAGACAGATTAGAGTGTGTTCAGGTTCAGCTTGAGTTTCTATTTATTTACCACAGGAATAGAAATAGGCAGAATCACAAAGGGAGAGATTTTCAGTCAGGTAAATGTTATTATCTCAGTAATGTGCCTGTGCCCAGAGCTGTAATTAGCAGAGAGCAGAATGGCAGGGGACGGTGGGGGACAGAGGGCACTGTATCACACTGGAATAAGGGAAGAGAAGCTGGTTAGATTTGTACATTAAGCTGAATCTGGCTCTTACTATTATTATAGCTTTTGTTGGAAAATGCTTTAGTCCTGGATAAGCAGGAGGGACCACCAGTCTTCAGAATAGGTGCTGCTGAGGCGCTGGTGGTCCAGGAGGCAAGAAGTCTCTTGCAAATCTACTGTTTGTACATAACAAGAGATGTTGCTTGACAGGGAAGAGTTGAGTTTCGTCCACAAGATGAACTAAGGCAGCAACCATTGGTTCGCAGTCCTTCAATAAATTATACTGACAAATAATTTTTTAGCAGGTTTTTATTTTTAATTCAATTTTCTAGCCCATGATGCAGACAATAAATAAATTGCATGCATGAACACACAAAGTGCCTCAGGGTGTGTCAACAATCTTTCTCTAGAAAAAATAGGGCCTCAGTCCCTAAACCGCCTTGAGCGCAGGGCCCTTGACAAGGGCAAGGTACTCTTGGTTTACCAAACTGAGGCCAGGGACCTCCTGAAGCCAGTCCACCAGGTACTAAGTTTTGGCTTCCCTGATGGTAGAGTCTAAAGCACAGGAAAATGGAACCCACTGGCCACTCCTCGCTTCTAGATTTTAGGGCAGGCCTGAAGACCCACACCCTACATCCTGTGAGCTTGAAAACAAAAAAGTAGTGGAAGCGGTGCACATATGAATTGAAAAATAAATTGACAAATCGCAAGGTCTTGTGGCTTGATGACTTGTCCAAAAAGACTAGCCCAAGAAGCATAGTTCAATAAAAAGTAGTTGGTGGCCAAGTAAGTATCAGTACACACAGTGGGGTCCTGAACCCATAGAGGGGAGTTTATCAAAATTGGAGCAGACCAGATCTGGAGCAGCTGTGCATGGCAACCAATCAGTATCTCTCTTTCATTTTCAAAGCTTAACTTAAAGAAAAACTATGGGGTAAGTGTTTTTCCCCATAGTTCTCTTAAGGGTCATGGGAGGACATAAACTAGTGACCTCCCATGACCCAAAGCTCAGTATATCGCGAGCTATAGCCATTACTGTTGAGATCCACCCAGCTGCGTGAGTAGGCAGAGCCAGCTGTACCCGCCCCTCCCCCGTCCATTCCTCTAGTCAGCGCTGGAGGATCGGAGCAGGGAGGGGGGTTTCCCTGCATGGAGCTGTGAGTGACAATCATGGCTCTCTGCAGGGAGATGATCGAGAAGTGAGCGAGCGACAGTATGTGTTGGCTCACTTCCCGATCTATTGAGCTGACGTGACAGTTTCATTGTCACACATCTGCTCGAACTATGAGGATAAGTGATTTTCACTCGCCTCATAGTTCTCCTTTAACAAACTGAAGAGAGATGCTGATTGCTTGCCATGCCCAGCTGCTCCAGATTTTGTCTGCTCCCATTTTGACCAGACCAGACAGGCTCTTGGTTTGCTTCTCCTTTTTTGTCTCTGCACATGGTGCATGTACTCCTTTTGTCAGCCTGATGTTAAATTATATGTGGTGTGTATAGGATAGTGGGAATAAATGCAAAGAATAATTAACACTAATCATATATGGACTATTATGAGCTTTTTTACATTTGCTCAAGGTTCTTTAATAAATACATTGTCACAGTATATTGTATGATAAAATAAGCATAGAACTGCCAAAGGCTTCCTCTGTGGCCCGGCTATTCTACAGAAGATTAATTTTAGCTGATAACTATTGTAAGCAGCAAGTCAACATATTGTTTACATACTGTATTTTTCTGTGTATAAGACTATACTTTTTCTTAAAAATATTTACCTAAAAATGGAGGGGCGTCTTATACACGGGGGGCCAAGAGGAGAACCGCGGTTGCTAAACTGCCGATACCTCTGCAAACTAGCCTCACGAGTGACTTCTGACATCAGCTGATGCTGCGGAGAGCGTGTAGCCAGTGCCCAGATGCAACAGGGAGCCCATACAAATGTCAGAAAACAAAAAAAATACCGGTATGAGTAAGCAGCTGTCTTACTCTGCAAAATTTAAACTGTATGTAATCAGTTATGCAAAAGAGCATGGAAAATATTGATTTCTGAATTTTGGGTAAGAAAAGTGGGGGCGTCCTATACATGGGGGCATCTTATAGAGGGAAAAATATGGTATATCTGTCATCTGAATGCAACTATTGTAGACGATATCGACAGTTTAAATATTAACTTGGGAACCATTTACAAGTGTTTTCTACAGTCCTTTTCTATATTTAGCAGTGGGTGACAGGCAAATGTGTTTATTCCTTCTAATCCTTAGAACTGGCCAAACAAATCCTCTTTATAGGAAATGGGAGGCGATCAGACATTTCAGAATGTACTTTGTAAATACTGGAAACTGATGTGAAAAGTATTTAAAGCAAAAGAGTCATATGGTTATTTCAATTGCAAATGAGCCCTCATATTCTATTGCTCAAGTACAAACAGGATTAATGCACACTGGCAAATGTGTGAGTGTGGATAGACAGATCCTAATGCTATGTGCTACCCATATTTACAATTTTACATGCACATGCAGTATAGGTAAATTCTGTACTCCATCTCATTATTTAAAGGGATTAAAATCCATGCAAATGATGCACTTTGAGAGAGATATTCTGTTTCAATGACTATATGAATGTAAGCTGTTACATATATGTAAACATATTTAAACACTGAGTGGCAACATTTGAAATCTATGAAAATCAAAGAACAGATTGAGTTTTTGTAGTAAGGGCACCAAGCCAAAACTAGTTGTGATTTTAGCTAATGATCATCTCAAACTGTTGGAATTATTATTGGGTTTGGTAAAACTTATGACTGGAAAATGAATGTGATACCTGTGATTTGCTATTGTTGGTGAGGTGCTGATGTTTGATAGGGAAACTGGCCAGATTGTGCATGATGTTACAGCTCATGCACAATAGGTGGCTGACTATGACTCTGCTGAGACAGCAAGCTTAGCAGCTAAAGTGAAGTTACCTTTAAGCCAGGGCTGCATCCAACTAATCGATAATAATCGATTATGAGAATAGTTGTCAAAACTATTCTCACTCTCGATTAGCTAGTTGGATCCCCTAGCTCTCTCCTCCACGCTGGGTCGAGGGCACAGCAAGCAGTGGGCAGGTTCAATAGCCAGTCTGCTATCGGCTATTGCAATTTGAAATGGCCAATATCAGGCTGGCTATTGCAACAGCCCACTACATGCTGAATTTACATTCAGCTGCCGTCTGCAGAATCTTGCCCCTGGCAGTTGTCATTCCCTGGCTGAGGCTATTCAAGTGCCATGTGCTTACAATACAATTATTTTTTTTTTAAATGATAAAAGGTGGGAAAAAAGTAATTTTCAGTTTCGGCCTGACAAATTCTGCTGCTGGAGGTGCATTGCAGTGCCATTCATTTCAATGAACCCCAAATGTGTCTCTCACCCACAGTGTGATCGCCTGCACTGGAAGCAACGGTGCCGCAATGCCGTGTGTTCCTGTGGAGTGCGATTGCAAAAAATTGAGCATGCAGTTTTATTTTGAAGTAAATGTTATGTTTGTAGAACTCCATTTGTGTATTTTATTTTAAATAAGGGATGGTATTTATTTAATTTTTTTTATCCGATTAATTGAAAAAAGTATCGGTCAACTAATCGATTATGAAAATCATTAGTTGCATCTTGTTAAAACAACTAATTATAGAGCAGTTTAATAATCAATTATGTAAAAAGTGTATTTTACCTGTCTTGATCCCTTGTGCTTGGACCAGTTAGCAGAATCTTACTCGTTTCCAGCAGGCAATGGTCAAGTGTTGCTTGGATTTGTCTCTTGGAACAACACAGCTGTATCTATGGAATGCAGTTTTTGTCAATGTGTGCTATGCTATGTGTAGGAAGCAATCACCAGGCACAACTGTCTCTACTGTCTTCCCAAGGCGACCAATAAAACCTGAGCATCTCCCAATGGTGAAAAAACAAGTATTGAATGATATCACTGGTCAACAAAAAAACAACGTTTCTGGCCTGGACTTTTGCAGCTGTTTTAGACTAATTTCAGGGTGCTGATTCCAAATCCGATCTCAGATTTGCTCTATCACATCTCATTTTTATGCTACCGGCATACCCCATTTTCTTTGATTTTACCCGAAATTAACTCTTTGTCACTTATGATTGCAAGTTGATGCGAGTCAGTGACTGCTTTAGTGTTAAAATATGGTGCTGTATTTTTAGGATAGTGTGTTTATAATATAATTTTATGTAGATATCCACATTTATTTAATATTTTCCTTCTGCGGGGCGTGATCTAACAATGGCTACAACATCCGAAAGAAGGAAATGCAGTAATGACCCAGATATCTTCTGCTACATCTGTGGCAGCTTCACTTTGCAGGATCAAAGGCGCAACATCAATACCTTTGTCAAGAAGGTTTATCTTGCCTACTTTAAAGTACGACTTGGAGACCAAGACAAAAATTGGGCTCCTCACAAAGTGTGTAAAACCTGTGTTGAAACTTTGCGATCATGGTCTAAAGTAAAGAATGCTAAGCTGAAGTTTGGTGTGCCAATGGTTTGGAGAGAACCTACAAACCATTTGGATAACTGCTACTTCTGTTTATTTTTCTTATTGAAACCTTTTACATTGACAACATTTACAATGCCCAGATGTCCCATCTGCCAGACGACCAGTTGAGCACTCTGAAGAAATACCTGGGCCTGTATTTACTGAGCTACCAGAGATTGATGTTCAATCCCTCAGTTTACCTGCTTCTACAGATGATGATGCTCAGATCGAATATACGCCAAGACGCTGCAGAATTGAATTATCCGGTGGGAGAAAAGGAACTGTTGGCCTTTAAGTGTGCCCTTGAACATTGGCACCACCTTCTCGAAGGTACGCCAACCCCCATCACAATCTTCACCGACCACCAAAACCTTCAATATTTAAAAACCAACCGAATTCTCTCGTCCCGTCAGGTACGGTGGAGCTTCCTCTTCAAGCGGTTCAATTATCTAATCACATACCGCCCAGGTTCTAAAAATGGGAAGGCAGACTCCCTCTCCCGGATTGGGGAGCAACAGTCTCCTCCTCTACTCCCTCAACCGCTCATTCCTAGGGAGAAGATCCTTGTAGCCACAGTGAACCTCAAGGACGAACTTCAGAATGCACTATCGCTTCCCGATAGTGTACCCCCTATACAATGACTTGGAATCAGCACCCCAAATTTACCTTAAAACGGTTGGAATACCTTATGCCAGAAAAAGTGTGTTGACCAGTGTATTCACAAAGTTGATTGGATTGCACTATAAACACTATATAATTTTAGTTAGAAAATTGGAATTTACTCTAAAGTGCACCTGTGTCCAGACTATGGATATTACAGCATTTAAATATTCTTAACAAGCAGTACAAGAAACCCTTCAATGACCTCTGTAGCTACATGTACTATGAAGTAATTGATCCTCAAAGATTACAACAGAGACGGAAGTTGGAGTTCATTGAGTTTCAAACTGCGTAATGCCCTAAGGATTAGTTTCTCCAGCATATCTGCAACTACTGAAGTGAGGGTTTTTTAAAGCTCTATGTTTTTTGCTTGTTAAGAATATGTAATTACTGTAATGTCCACAGTCTGGGCACAGTTGCACATTAAGATGAAAAACATAACAACATTTTTTTTTTTTACAGATGCTGCCCTGTGTACCACAAGGAAGCTAAGTTCTCCATAGCAAGACAGGTGGAAACCACATTTTACCTGGGACTTTTCAGCCAGAGACATTGCTACAAATTAATGTCGCAGCAAATGTAACTAAACGAAATTCAACAGCCATCTGTGACCATGATCCAAAAACCCACGTGCATTTTTCACATAACAGGGGACTCTTTTAATGAACTCATTTTGTAAGAAGGTTGCTGTACATTGGAAGGTTCCATTTTTACTGTGCTCCATTGCATCACCATTGTATTTTTCATCTTGTCAAAAGAAATGTTTTTAACTCTATGTAAATATTTGTGCTGATGTTTCTGGACAATCCATTCCGAGCTCATCATGTGTTTTACCATTTTGGAGTAAAATACTTGCACTTGAATCGTCATACCATTATTCCTCTTAACAAGGAATCCCTGTAGAGAACAGCTTGAACATTTCCTCCTTTGTATGAACTGAACTTTGGAAAGATCTGAATGATTTTGAACGTTCCACATTGTTGCCACTACCTGCTTTGTCTGGTGAAATGTGACACATTGCAATAAAAGTCTTAATCATTCTTCCATTTTAAAGCACAGAAAGATCATCGTTTATGGCTCTTTCCTTCTTTACGATATCAATGCAGAGTCTTATCCAACCTATCAATATTTAAAAAATAAGGAAACAAATTCCTTCAAAAACCTTGACCCCAGCATCTCATAAATTATGGCCGTTCAAAGACCTGCCAATGGACTGCCCCTCATCCGATGCAAGTGACTTTTATATCTTTAGAATATCTTAACCAAAATACCAAAACGTTTTTTAAGTTTTGAATGGCTTGTAAAAAGGTTAGAACCTCTGTCGCCTGGACCGCAAGTGAATGGAGATCAAAATGTTTGAATTCTTGTAGAACAAGAATAGAGGGGAAATCTTTCTATGGGGACAACTGTGTACAATCAGATTTCCCTCACTATGGAGGGCTTTTCACTCATGTTCTGTTGTGTCTGAGGGACAGGAAGTAAAAGTAAATCTCCCCAGTGGGACACAGATGGCAAGAAAGCCCTCACAATGGATTTCATCATTCTCCATTCTATTCTTTCTCACAGTACAGATCTCCTTCATTCGCTGCACAGGCTGAAGGCTGCTGACACCCTGCCCAGTAATAGAATCGAAAGCCCTTTTAGCTACCTAAGCCACACTTTGCACACGCACAGCATGGGATGTCTGATCTGTCATCACTTTCTTTTGTCCTTAACATGATTGCAGAGTTCAGATTGTGATTTTTCAGCATTATTCATAGGAATATACTGTATGACCTAACTGGTAAAGATCCAGCTCACCTGTTATCCTGCTCGTGTAGGGCCATGTTCAGCACGGTTTGCATTATTTGATATGCTTCTGGCTAAAATTTCCTCATAATTCAGCCTTCTAGCTGTTCTTGACATATTAGCTCCAGTTTACTCTTGTGCTGCCTACTTTTTCTGGAGCGCTTCTCCACATCCCAACAAAAACCAACCCTTCAAGTATCTAAATGCTCCCCCAAAAGTATATAACGGCATAGGGATGCACCGATACCAGTATCGGTGTCAATACCAACGTACCTACCCAAATGATCTGGTGCCTTCCCCGATACTGGAACTTCCGGTCAGAGGGAGATTTCCTCTGACCGGCAGTGCCGCGAGGGAACATGGAGCCGGCTTGCAGGCCAATCAGGGAGGCGGGTGATGACTCGCCACACAGCTTCCTGCTGTTTGGCTGGCTCAATGCTGATTGGCCGGGAAGTTGCCCGGCTTCCTGATTGCCCAGGAAGCTGGTTCCATGCTAGCGGAAGTACCGGTATCTGTACTCGGTATTGGCAAGTTCCGAAAGATAAATATCGGTACTCGATACCGAAAAACTGGCATCAGTGCATCCCTAGGCATTTCCATTGCAACAGATGGATTTCTCCTTAACTACTGCTTCTACTACACCAATAGTGTGGGCACTTGATTACCTAATGCATCATCACCACCACTTATTACTATTGTTTCTTGCAGTGGTGTAGGTTATAATGTGATTGCTATAGCCCTTGTACTGTATGTGCTCAATTTGTACAGCACTGCAGAAGAGGTTGGTGCCATGTAAGGGCACATTCACATCTCCGTGTTGTAGCAAAGCACCGTAGAATGTACTTCAACACAATGCAAGGTAATGCGTGCACTGTGGTATATTGCTGTGCTGTACATTGTGGTGAGCTGCATTTTAAAACATTTCTGTGTTTCAGTCCATTAAACTGCGCTTTAATGAATAGAGGCAGCGAAGAAGTAACAATTCTTTCTGTGGTCTGAAAGTTTTGAATTGCAGCCAAGATGTAATACCAAGAATTTAAAAAGATTATTCATAACACTATGTTTAGTTGTTAATCTAAGCATCTATTTTTGTTTTAATCCACTTACAATGATCATCTAAAAATACATCTGTTTGTAGTGTAAACATCAGAAATCCATAGAATAGTATCAGTTCTCTGTAAAATGTTGAGCATGGATTAAATGAGCTTTCACTTTTTAGCAAACACTGACCCGGGAACACGGGATTCCATGAACACTAGAGACATCTTATTTAATAGAAGCCCCATTGCAGTGAGAGCTGATATTGCAGATCATGTGAGCACTGCTAATTTAAATTAAAAAATTTAGGGCAAACAACTTAAAAGTAGACTGTGCATGGGGTTCAAGGTCCGCTTTTCAAATGTGCCGCTCCCCTTGATGAAATGATGGATAATACCTAAAAAAAAGACATGTTGGGGGACAAATGTTAGATAACATACCAACTTTTCTCGTGGCTTTCTTAGTACAGGTGGTGATGTCATCATCCTGGTGATGAGATTCCAGATGATGCTGAGTACTACAGATTTTGCAAGAAGACACTGCAGCACAGTGCAGCATCTTCTGCTCGGTGAGATTTGGGACACTCAACTTTTGATTTGTACTGTAATTGTAATGCCTTCCTTATATTGTAAAGCACTGCACAAACTGTTGGCGCTAAATCCTGTATAATAATAGTATCCTGGGATCTCACCAGAAGGTGGATGACATCAGCCTCGCTTAGGCGCCACAGGCTAACTATATTATCCATCTTTTATTCCCCCAACAGGTGTTTTCTTTTAAGTTTTATCCAGCATTGCTGGCGGGGGCACATTTGACTTTTTAGGTGCAAGGTCTGCTTGTTTACGTCCGGTAAGGCGAAACTCCAGCAAACAAATGTAGTGGAAATAAATGTGTTTAACGAGCCAAGGGATTTTTAATTTTGTATGTACACTACCACCCTGCATGGTAGATCTCTCTAATTTTTCCTGACGTGGCCCTACTGCTTCCTGGATAAGTTCCCTGCTAATTGTCCCATAGGGATACTAATTTGTAAACTGGAGGCAAAATGTGAATAGAAAGCTCCATTGCTGGACCAGCAGATAGAAGTGTTCCCTGGTTGCGTAGTGCAGCAGATCTGTGGTGTGGCAGAACAGAATTACAAATCTTTGGCAGGTAAAACAGTAAACAGATAAAATATATTTATTTGTCAGGAGTTCCATGCAAGTCATGATAGAAATATGTGCGTTAGCATTAATGTCCTCCTTTTAAAAGGCTGCCATATTGGTCCTGTAACCCCAGTTCATCAAATCAGTGTGTAAAAAACAGTGGGATATTACAATTACTGCTGTTATTTATTAAGAAAATGGGGATGGAGGGGTAGTATTATTAATATTATACAGGATTTATATAGCGCTGACAGTTTGCGCAGCGCTTTACAATATAAGGAAGACATTACAGTTACAATACAAGATGGTAAGGTATCTCTCTTTTACTAAGCCTCTGATCTATTTAGTTTAAAGTTAAAAAAAAACCCTTTAAAAGATATTTGATCATATTGTACCCATAGTTTTGTGAATCTTTTTATAGAGTTTATGATGGGGTGTTTCTGCTACACATTTCTATATTGGGACTCCTTAGGTCTGACCCAGAATGATGTCAATAAGTCTCATACCCAGTCGATTATCACTAAATGCTGCCGTACAAAAGTCTTCAAAAAGGTTGATACCAAGTCTGAATCAGGTACTTATACTAGTTGCATCTAAAATACATTTAATATTTTTTTTACAAACACATAACTGCATTTATTGGTGTGTGTTTTTTATATCTGACTTAAGTTCAACATCAAAGCTCTTTTAACCAGTTGACATCCGCGGTGTTAAACCCCCTTCCCATCCAGGCCATTTTTCAGTATTCAGCGCTGCGGTACTTTAACTGACAAAGCTTTGTAGTGCTCAGTATCCAGTCAATGAATCTGGAGACTCTGGTGTATACCCCATATCTGTCTTTCTGTGCACACTTGTCTCCCCAGCTTGTAATCCCTGTAAGAAACCAAGTATTTCTGAATTCAGTTGCATGGGGACCACCACTGTCTCCCTGGCATGCATCCTTTTCTTCATCAGAAAAGCCAGCACAGAACATACTTGTGGTCACAGAGTACCGGCTTGACTTTTTGCAAGCGGCACGATCAACGTACGGCACAGCCAGCTTTTGCAGTTTTACTGTTGGTCTTCCTTGGTATCTGACATTACCCCAGCCAGTCACCCAGCTATGCGGTATAATCTTCAGCAGTTTGTCCGTGAAGTCTTTGTGTCCAATGCAGATAGGCCTGACATAGTTATTCAAAACCATTCGCTTTTGTAGCTGAATGAGAGCAATGTCATTGTTGTATTTATTCTTGCTGGTATTGTAAGCTGGGTGGTTGATGATTTTGGCCACTTCCAAATACTGCTCGGTCCCCTCTTTAAGAGCGGTGTTATGTTCTCCTGTTGATCATAAAATAACATAAATTGTAAAAGAAATGTATAAACAGAAAAGCATTTGGCTTGTCATCCTCTCTGATCATGTGTCCTTTGCTAAAGTACTTTATTATAGATAGTAGGACAGCAGTTTTTTTATCTCTAAAAATGTAAAGCAACACCTTGCTTTTTTAGTGTTTACATAAAGTATAAAATATTCAGCTTATAATCAACTCACTTGTGTGTAATTAGTGATCAAAAACTGCGGTCTAGTCTCTTCCCCAGGGATCTACTTATTTCCAATTGGGCATGGCCATCCTGCCTCTCATATAGGCCAGTAAAGGTAAAGCTATGGTGCTAATTACAGCCTACATGACACCTTACCCTTCCTGTGTCAGTAATGTGTCCCTGCTCTCTGCATATGTCATTGGCCAGAGGGAGTAGTTGGAGATCAAAAGGCCTTACCTATTGACTTGACAAAAGCTCAAAATTGTAATACCAGTAACAGTACTGTTAAGTCTGCACAGTTCTGGGATAGATGTGTGCCTTGCAGATGGAGCTGTTTGGATGAATGGGTATCTTTACATGACTGTGCAATGAAAAGATTTGCAAACAGGATCGTGGAAGCTTTTCAATGATTGGCTCTTCTTGATCTAATTTGTTTTTCCTTTCAATTCCTCTCTTCTATTACTAAACCTTCAAGCAACATTGAAGAAAATAAATCATAAGATCATACAGAAGACATGGAAACAAACAACTAACAAACCAGAACAGCACATGTCTGAAGGCTCTCATTTATCCATGTCATTGTAGTTAGTCACATTCAACTAGGCTTGTTTAGTAATGATAAAGACATTTTGCTATTAAATTGAAATAACTTCTTCAGTTCTAATAATTGTCAATATACCATCATAAATACTGCAAAAGCTGAAGAAGCTACTTGGATATCTTTAACATTAGAGTGGAAGTTCAGTTGATTACCTACTACTAGGTGCCACAAAACAAAACATTCTTGCTGTATTCATGGTTTACACATCTTTCCTAAACCATACTTTATATTTTATCTTTTATTATCTTATATTTATTAATTTAGTTAAAAACCAGGAGCTATAAGCTAAAAGAAATCAGACTTACCTGCCACTACGGTAAAGTTGTCAGGTGTAAGCTGTATTAAGCAGTGGGCCGCAGTTACAATCCATTGTTCATTCACTATGGATCCACCACAGAAACCTTGTTGATTCTTATTAATAAAGTGAACCTAGGGAATAAGAAATACTGCTTGATGTGTGAACATAACCATGACTGAGACTAAACATGCCTCATTTCGCTTCCTTTATCTTCTGACTTTGTTGTCAACCCAGTTTGATTTAGACATCTGGACCAAAAATATGTTTAGAAATAATAATAGTAACACAGATTTGTATCCTGTATGATTTAAGTAAAAGGTTTCTGTCTCCTCATGGTGGTTGCCAATGGTACAATAATGCCATACTTGACAGATTCGGTGTATTTGTTCCATGGACTCTAATTTGTTGAAGGTAAAAAAAAGATATTAATCACGCTTCCTTGCCCTAGGCTTCTATCTCAAGAGGTTTTCTTCAATGCTGGGATATTATTTAGTAATGCAAACATGCTACCATGCAGCACCAATCTGCTTTAGGGGCAACTACATTAAGGAAGTATATAGACTGTAATAACTGGCTTCTCCTTCTGATAATGCTAGTTGCCTTGCTGTCAAAGCGATCCATTAGATTCAGTATTTTTGCGCTAACTTGCCTGAAACAAGTATGCAAATTTGGAGTGTGGTCTTCATTCTATCTTTATGTTTCCTCTAGATCAGTGACCTGGAAAGTACTGAAACCCATAGATAAGCATGACAGCCAAGCAACAATCATTAGCAGCCTCTGTATTTCTCTCAGTTGAGGGTTTCTTTAAACCAAATCTGCCACATGAAGCATGATCATAATGTTCTAATGCAATGTAATTCAATGCAGAACACACTTAAAAGCAATTTCTGAGTAATCTGTAATAATTATCTGTGATAATGACTTTGGCTTTATTTAAATCTCTGACTATTTAAACGAAAGCTGTTCTCAGCACTTTTCTGTATTTAGACGCTGCAGGCAGTTATTAAAAATATCTACTCCCTGGGTAAATGTAATAGTACATTGTAACATTCATTCATACATTAAGGGGCTTGGCTGAAACCTGCTACTATATTTATATATAAGAGAAAAAAATGGATCAGAGCACCACAACAAAAATCAACCTCTCATAAACTATGACTTATAAAAATTCCAAATGTAACAAATATATAAATAAACACTCACATAATATCTAACATTATAGAAACATAGGCAATACAGCACACCCATATTTCCCCCCTTATAACAAACTGAACAAGTTTGTTCACACTTGCACACACCCACATGCTCACTCTGACACTAGGGATCTCCTCCCCACGCCATCACCTTTTGTGCCCCCTGTGTTGAGAAGACAGCCTTGTGCAATGAAGGAGTATTTGGATTTGGGCAAACTGCAATGGATATGGACAAAGATGTGATCATATATGATGATGAAGTGCTGGTTGATTCACAGATAGTGATTACTTGGGGGAAATAAGGGATACAACTGAAAATGTTGCTTGCAATTCTATGCCACATTCTTGCTGACTTTGCTTATACTTTGCAGGGCTTTTGCTGTTTCTCTGTTTCTCTATGACTGACTCGTGTGTTTGCAGTGTCTTTGACCATTAACAGGTTGGACACAACCATTCATGTCACTGCTTTTTTTCATCTGCTTCCATTTTCTTAGGCCCTGCTTAATATATCCATAGTGTCAGCAGAGGGTGGGCATGCCTAGTCCCTATTATCTGCGTATGTGCGTGCGTGTGTGTAGACAGTGTTGTTCTACTTTTAACATAGGGGGGAAATAGGGTATGCTATATAACCTATTTTTCTATGATGTTAGATATTATTATGTGAGTGTTTATGCCATCGGTGGGGAACTGCCGGCCCTCCAGCTGCGATGAAACTACAAATCCTAAGATGCATCTGTCTCTTGGAGTCATGCCTGTGATAATCTTGCAATGCCGCATGGGATTTGTAGTTTCACCAAAGCTGGAGGGCCGGTCGTCCCCCCTCCCTGGTTTATGCATATGCTATATTTAGAACATTTAGAATTCTTATGAGCCATAGTTTGTGAGGATGCGATTCTTGTTGTGGTGCTCTGATATAAAACCTGGTAGTATCTAATTATTCAGCTGCTGCATGCCCATACACTACTTTCTTAGTGACAGATTGACTTTAATACATCAAATAACTTCCTCTAACGTAAAGGTAGAGCAGGAAAGTAACTCATTTCAAATAAATACAAATCGGAATTACAAAATCCAATTCCCCAAATAACTGAAACAGAGAACCCAGTGATTGAGTATAATGTGTTAAATAAATATCCCCTAGCTTTATGCCTTCACTGGTTACTTCTGAAATCAAATGTATAACAAAATCCACAGTAGTTATCTTTGTGCCTATTGCCTAAGATGTCCTACTGCTTGATAAATTACAGTAATGGGCTTCATTTCATTTACATTCACACCACTCTCTCTAAATGATTTATGTAAAAAGTTATTTACAGCTGATTGTTGCAACCAAAGGGACCCTTGTATGATCCAATATTCATGTATCTGGGCTCAATGGCTGAGTATTCATTGCATGTGTGGTGACCATGAGGTGCATGCCTTTGGCATTCGATGCCTTCCATGTTTAACGTGCAGGGCAAGTACAGATCAGCTTTATTTCCTTGCTTATATTTTTTTATTGTGTATGGAAGAATAAATCAGAATTGCATAACTGCCCGTGTCCCTTATGGGGAGATTTCCCCTCTGCTCCAAAGGGCACAGGCCTATTGTAAATTTCAGTAAATTAATTTCTCCTGACAGACGTTCTACCCTCTATCCATAACTACTTAATCATACAATGACTTGTATAACAACTGTACTGTATATTCTATATCTATTTTGAACAAATCTGCAGTAATACTTCCACTAATAAGTAAATCCGGAGCTGTGGTGCCTTTTGCAAAAAGGTTACTTTCTATAAGGAAAAGACATTATACATACCTACAGTATCCAGCAGTGCCGCTATCTGGATTATTCGCTTGATTTCCATCCAAGTGTAAATGGCTGCTGTCTTATTATCTGTCAGCAGCACAAACTAAAAGAGGCTATTTGTGAGCAGAAGATGCAGGCTATGAATTCGCCAAGGATCCGGACTTACATATGATACGGGTCTCGTGAATATAGGACAAGGACAGCGTTGGAGATGTCACCAGTGTCCAACAAATGGATAGCAAAATAGAAGCTCCCACTGTCTATGTAACAGAATTCTCCTTGGTCACTATTAGTTCCCATTGTAATTAAGCAGATTACTACAGAAATATTTCTGACAAGTGTATTACCTTACACACTCAAAGTGACATTGATTGTTTTCACAAAACACAAAACAAAAAAACTCTATTAGCTGCAAGAACTAGAGAAATAAACATTTCCAATAGTCCAAATATGAGTATAACGCGGTACAGTTATACTGATATTAACACCATTGATTGTGCTGACCCAGGTAGCCAAAAACAGTGCATACTGCAGAAGGAAATATACCTGGGTCAATCCCAGATTGAGAGCCAGGCAAATGGCAATTTTGATCATGGGGGGTTTGAACAAAATGGTCCCATAATCTGCAATAAGAAAGATCAAATTCTAAAATTATGATTACAGGCCAAGCCCAGACAAATAGCCAAACACATACTGTAGCTGAAACGAGTATGAAATTATTTATTGCCAAATATTATGTGAAACAATGGACTCCTTGATCTGAGTCGTATATCCTGTTGTGTTATATGACAAGGAAAGCAGAAAGAGGGAGTTTAGTTTTTTTTATAATCTGCAGTTCAACAGAATATCCTACTTCCATCTTGGAAATTCTACTACATTGGCAATGCCCAATTTGAGCTCTCTCTCCCTCCTGTAAGCCCACCTAAGTTTCTCTTCCTTCTGCCTATCATCTTGTAGAGCAGCACCTCAGGCTGCAAGCCTCAAATGACTGACTTTTAGAGACTGCTTACTAGTCTGTTGTAAATAGTCTGCTGTTTGCATGACTCCTTACTTCAAGCAGCAAGGCAGAACTTAATGACTAGTCTCTTATTTGATATCTATATCTATAGCTATATATATATCTATAGATATAGATATTGTGGCAGTGCATGGCAATGCCACGGTGTAGTAGGGCACCTTTGGTGCCCAGGACTCTCAGCCAGAGGGGCTGAGAGGTTCCACAATGTGAATACCTTTGGAGAGGAGGAAGTGGCTGTTCAGTTCCTTCCAGGTTTTCCAGACTATAGTGGCATAAAATCTCCAGTCCTGGGGCCAGGTGTTGCCAGTTGTCAGATTGGGCTGAACAGGTGGCTGAGAGCAGCCTTATTAGGAAGCCAGCACAGTGCTTTAGAGGAGAGTTGTGGGTGTGCAAGAGGCACACGACGACAGCCAGACTCTGCTGCGTGCGTGAGCACAAGGGACACAACCAGGAAGGCTGGAGAGGTCCAGAGGGTTGGTGACCCTGAGATACCTGTTGGGGAGACAGAGAGGGACAGTGACCCACTAGGGGTGGATACTGAACCGCTTGGAGCTGAGGAAAGCTGGTGAGCAGTGCTGAGGACTGTATTCACAGAGAAATATGGTAAAGTCCTGGGACTATCACACAGGGAGTGTATTGGACAGACAGATGTCGGTGAGACCAACCACAATGTCTTGATGAGACTCCTGAATGAACTGTTATGCTTAATTTATGCTGAATAAAGACTGTCCTTTTATGTTAAAGTCGGCTTCAGGAGTGGTCCCTTAGCGCTTACCATTGTGCTATATTCTCCAAACTATCACAATATCTATATATCTATATATTTCAATAGAATATTTTGCAGTTTGCGTTGAAGTGGGCAACCAGTTTGCATATTCTTTTCCCATACCTTGCAAATGATTGACACATTTGTGTCAGCATATTCTCTCTGATGTTGTTTGTGCCAGTGGTGTTTTTTTCCTGTGATGTCATTTGAACCCAGTGCTCTAGCACAGCGTTTCTCAACTTTTTTTTTCAGTCACGGCACCTTTTAAAAGTATGCAAAAGCTCAATGCACGCCAGTCTAAAAAATTAAATATAACAATGTAAAAACATCTGGTCCCCAAAATCAATACCAGACCCTTATCCTAGACAGGGTTTTAAGGTGGGACCCCAGGAAAAGAAACAAAAAAAGCTACATGGAGTCCTCCCCCTTTCACATTAGAGTCCCCTCCCTTCACATCAGAAGCCCTCCTTTAGCAAAAATTAAAAGGCATCCTAGACAATGGCAGAAGGCACCCCAGGCTATGTTGTGGAAGGCTGTTCTATCAGTATTCCCGTGCACCTCCCCCATAGCAGCTTTAAGGCCTCATTCACATGAGAAAAGGCTGGCACATACAGCTCCGAGCTGCGTGCACAGCCGTATCCGGCAGCTCCCGGGAAGGACAGGTGCTGCGTGTGATTAGTACACAGCCCCTGTCCTTCTCTATGGGAGTATGCGGCTGTACGCCACCCTAAGCTCACCCGCCCTGCACATCGGTGCGGGTGTCCGTACTCGTACGCTGACAGGATGGATCCTGTCCCCGTCCGTGCTGGGACACCCGCACCCGTACGGACCTGCACTTGGGGTGAGCGTAGTGCGGCGTATGGCCGCGTACTCCCATAGAGAAGGACAGGGGCTGCATACTAATCACACACAGCACCTGTCCTTCCCGGGAGCTGCCCAATATGGCCGTGCACGCAGCTGTATGTGCCGGCCTTTTCTCGTGTGAATGAGGCCTTATTCTCTGGGCCCCTTCTGTAGCACAACAATACTCACACCCTTTCTCTGTGTAGCTGATGAAGATCAGTACATCAGTTTCTATCTGGTCCAGAGATCTCTAATCAGGCAACAGTTGGCTTTTCTTATTAATGGCTGCTAGTGACTAACCCTGACACCTAGGTAGTCAAGCCTAAGCAGTAAATCATGGCAGAGAGAGCTAATGATTTTCTGCAGCTCCATGTTCTAGTCTAACATTAAGATCTGAGTCTCCAGGAACATTTGATTCTAAATGAATATGGCTGCTATTAGGCTGATCTAAATACATAAGTCTCTTCTTCGTGGCAGATTAGCCCAGTCTGCACACATCCACTTTATTTACAACTCGCATTTCTTTGCTTAACTCAGCAGTCTTAACCAAGTGCATTATAATGCTGATTCTTTCAGCAACATTTCTGCTTCTTATTGACCGAAGATGATTATTCATGGGTCTTGAAGCATTGATTACATTTATTGCTTGCTATTTTCAATTACACTGATTTGTTTGGGAGATGTGTGTTAATGCACAAAATGTAATCCTTATGCACCATCTAAATTACAGCTGTGGGGACCACTAAGATCTGCAAATGTTTTGTGTGTATTTGTAGCTACCCACAGTCCAGTGTTGGGTAACCAGTTAGACTTGTGTGGTCTCCAATGTATGCACCAATTCCTATTTCTTGTAGAGCCATCCATGGTAGATTTAACATTACTTTTCAATATTAAATTGTCTTTTAACCTTCAGAGGATTTTGGCTACTAGTGTGTATATTCTGTTTTAATTGTTATCCACCCTTGCTAAATACGAGTGCTAAAAATAAAGTACATTGACATTTAAGTGTGTATTGAGGTCTTGTCAAGGGGGCAGGTGATGGCCACATATAGCAGTTTAGATGCCAGCTTAATACCACTTCCATGGACATGCATAATGTTTATGTACATAGCTGACAACTGCCACCTCGCACTTATGTTAGGGAAGCAATAGATGCTAGGTTTGTTAAGGAAGCAATAGGCACTAATGTTCTATAATAGTCCAGTCTTTAAACACTTTAACAACAGCTGCTCTTGAACATTTAACGGATTCTGCTGTTTTGCTGATACTCGCTCCATGGCTCCGAGCGCCAACAATCATCCCACGTAATTGGACTTTTTAAGTCAACAATGCCATATATAAAATGGCAATGGCAACATAATTCATTAGGCTGTACAGAGGAGTTACCTCATCTAAGTTTGTTTGACTTTATATATTTATTTGTGGTTTCTGATATTCTTCTCAGTAACACTTTTACATCATTTGAGTTTCCCATTTGGTCCTTTGCGTAGCCTTTCTTTTGCCTTTAAAAAGAATCAGACAGAAAACACATACAGCTCCCATGATTCAATGCACACATCAGATGAAGTGTGCTGCCATTCAGGAGGGTATTGTGCTGGGGCTGAGCACATTTTTAAGGATGTCAGATCCTGTAAAGCTTATTCGATATTTTCCCCATGTTAGATAAAAATATTGTTTGGCTGCATCTAGCGATAGCAACAGTTCTACAAAAAAAATGTCCTTATTTTTAATGAGGCTGAAGCTCTTAATCGAGGACACAAACAAGATAAATTAAAATACGCCAGCCAGTTGGAATTGAATTGATCCTGCTGATTGCAAATTCCCACCAGAGGGCAGCACAGATTGCTTATCTAGATATCAGTGGAATAGATGTATTCTCTGTTTTGCATACTGTAATGTGTCAACTGAAAGACCAAAACAATTTGTGCAGCTATCCAATGTCCTGCACAAAATGGTTAATTATGTCTTCCTGGGACAAGCTGATCTTTCTTTTTACACCTTATTGCCTTGTACTGTATATATTTCAGGTAATATCAGAACACCGCTGTATGATGAACATCACACAAGACAGCTTTGGGATTGCAGGGAGAGAATGTCCCCACACTGTGTAAATTAGTGCAGTTCTGTCTGGTACTAAGCTTTGTATACAGTTGCTGGACGATTTTGCAAATTTACAAGCCTATTTTCATAGGATAAATATTACTTTTCACTAGCGCTTCATACATTGCACTGTAAATTACATGCTATAGACTGCAACACATTGTAGAAGTTGTCGGTGGAAGACGTTGCTGTTCCTGGCTGCTCTGCGGTCCCTTCAGTTAGGGGGATTGCACCATTTCTCTTGCAGGACTGTCTGGGCCCACTATGGAGGACCGACCTCCTTCCCCGGCTTGGGGATGGAAGGAACGGCTTGACGTACTGGTTGCTACTCTGGACTTCGGGGGAGGAAAGCCCCTGGAGAGGAGCCTATCCTTGGCCGAGCACCAGGCCTGGTCCCGGAGGGTCCGTGGGCAGGTTGCCCAATTGGAGGAATTAGCGGAAGGCATCAACGGCAAGATCCTGGAATGGAAGAGGGGAATTGGTAAACCCCATGCAGTCCCGGCAGCTGAGATACTGCTGTTGTCCGGGGTACTGTTGGAATGCAGGGAGCTTTTGCAGGAAGGCCGTCAATGCCTGGACCGATGCCCTCCATCGCTGGAGGCAGAAGGCTCCCAGGAGATGATCCCGGATACCCTGTCTGAAGGTACGGGCCCCACTAAATCCCCCATTCCTATGCTGAGGCAGCCAAGGGGCGAGGGATGGAGGAGAGGGCTTTTCAGGAACTGCCTACAGAGAGTCTCTTGGAAGTCCTGAAAGCTCTGAAGGAGAAGCATGCGAATTATGATGCCATCCTATGTCATTTGCAAGACAGTTTAAAGGAATGAAGGGCTGTATCGAACAAGACCTCTAATCATAAAAGAGGACCAATAAGGAAGAAGATTGTGGAGAAAAGGAATGAAGAACAAGAATTTATCAGTACAATGTGTTCTGTTAAAAGTCACATTTCTGAAATACAGTTTGTACTACATCGCTACATTCTTAGGACCACTACAATTCATGTGTGCCACTCTACAGTTCTACTCCAAACGTATGTAACATAGTACTGCACTCTGCACATCCTGCTGTGCGCAATAAACTCTATAGCACTAGACATGCAGGTATAAATCTTTTAGAACTATGGGATTCCACCTCATTCAGGAACACGGTTATGCTTCAGGGAACAGTTAAGCTAGTTTATATATAAGGAAAAGAGCAATCGGGACTGTGCAATAAGACAAAGCACAGAAAACAACTAAAGCTAATAAGAACATATGGTCGCTCAAGCTTAAAGCCAAACTCTGGGCACCAGAAAAAACACCCCTGCAGTACCTTGCCCCCACACTGCAAGAGTTTAATGCTTGTTAAGTCAGAAGGGAGAGGTGAAGAGGCTGTATTACTTGCTGTAACCCTCACTCTGGCAAGCTCCAGCACTCTCCTCTCCAATGCATCAGGCTGTGGGCAGCCCCTCAGTTCATTGTATGTAGAGAAGGCAGGCATACGACCCTGGCTGGGAGCACCTTAGAGAGAAGGTTTTGGAGGACAAGTTGGAGGGAGGAGTATTAATCTTTATCCCTCTGCCCCCAGAGTTAATGTGCATTTAACACTTGCAGTGTGTATGTGTGTTTGGGGGGGGGAGATGAGGGGGGGGGGGGTGGGGGTGTCCCACTGCAAGGGAAGTTTGCTTCTGTGACCTGAATGTTGCCATTTAGCTGCACAGAACCGGCAAGGAAACTACCTTGGTGCCACCTTCATATTTTATATACCGGCATTTTCCAAATTCTGCTCCAATGTTTTTACACTTGAAATGTTTGGTAATCACTACCATTTTAACCGATCATACAAATGATTTAGTTATCATTATAGGAAGAGATCTAGAGGTCACCCATTGTGTTAGGTTTGTTATCAGCCACCTGCCATGCCACTAGGAGCCAATCAGGTTTTGCTGCAGAGTGAGCAGAGTTGATGACTGAGTTATTAGACTTACTGATCAGTGTGTTGCTTCACTTTCACTGTCTAGTCAACAGGCTGCAGGCAGGGTGATGATCTGGCTATATTCCTTAATTATAATGGAGAAAGTGCTATCACCCACTTATTGCCGTAACTCCAGCGTTTAACTTACCTGCCATGGAAATTCACCCTTCAGACTGTCTGTCCCACCAACAATCCTGACATTTGGATCCACTGTTATTGGCACAATATCATCTGAATGGTCATGCAAGTGTGCGTGTTCAGTAGAGTTCTGATGTTCAATGGAAGAAGTATTATTACTTGTATACTCTTCAAGATCCAGCATGGTACGGGTTTCATCTTTTGGAACTGCTTCTGGTGCACTAACTCTTCCACATGGATATTGCACTGTTAAAGGAGGCAACCATGGTGATTTCATGTGTAATATACTGTACATAGGCATGTGTCACTGAGAAAAAATGGTAGGGAGAGGTCTGTTTATCCTTCCATGAACTGTCTAAGACTTGCTTTTTTTTTCTGTGTGGGGAAGTTGTATGATAAACTAGCCATAAGCATATCTCCCAACTTTCTGAAAAAGAGAGACACTTTCTAGTATCCCTGCCACACCCTAGTTAAGTAGGCAAGTACAAATGTATATGCCAAATATTATTGGTTAAACCAAGAATTTTTTTTTTTTTTTTCACCATTACTTTCCCTTTATACTGGCTGTTTGAAATGGAAAATAAGATAATTATGACATAGGATGATGGTTTTAGTGCAGAATAACACTTTTGGTAGTTATATAGAACCATTTCATAAATATCTGTACATCAGACCAAAAAAAGAGGGGCAACCGAGGAGGAAAAAGGGACAGAGGGATTTGTTATTCACTGCATCCGAATCGGGGATACTGATGTATGCTGCTACTGCTGCATGCATTAGCCACCCAGATATAGTGATCTCTAGCTTAAGCTCTATCCACTTTTTGTTTATGCTGTAGGAAAACTACTTTTCTCTGTAGTTTATAGTGCTCACCTGTTAAGTACCAGTACAATATTGTTTTGTTCTATGACACTGAACTTGGCAATATGACGATGAAGTTTCCTGGTAAAGATGAAATGGGGGCTTTGATTGCAGTTAGCGCTAATTACCAGTACCTTCCACCTCTTTCTGTTTAGTTTTGCCAGAAGTGGTCAGTGAATGGCAGGAACATACACAGTATGCTTCTTTTTGGTGTTCAAGTGCAAGCCGTTCATACAAAGGACAAGCCTCTTAGACATTAACAAATGATGAATGCTGAATGCTGACCTCCCCTTAAGAAAATGTAATTAAAAGTTCCAAGCCCATACAGTATGATTAAGAAGGCCTTGTGTGTGCCATTCTCTACTCCAAGAAGCACGATCCGCTGAAAAAATGTTAGTCTGGCTAATAGCACTTTACCCCAGCGAGTTGCCAATTTTGTCTGCTTCTGATCTATCTTTTGGGATTAACTGGTATTGAATAATGAGGGTCTAATGTCTATAGGTAGATTCACAGCATGTGCAGATTTACAGTTCACATCTACAGCTGTTTGAACAATCTCATTATAAATAAAATGTTTATAAACATATCGTATTTACCTATCTCCTCACACGACTGCCCATCTGCTTTCAATTTGTATCCAGACGCGCAGGAGCATGTCACTTTTTTCTCAGCATTTTCCCTGCACATTTGCTGACACCGGCCATTGTTTATGGTACACGTAACTGGCAATGCTGCAGAAAGTTTAAATTATGTTTTATTGTAAAGAAATGTGTGTACAACGATAAAGGAAAACATATGTTCTTAAAGTGACATTAAACCCTCAGATTTTTTAACATAAACCAATACTGTAATGTGTGCCTTACTGTAATCCATGGTTGTTTCCCTTCTCTTTGCTGCTCTTCCTTTTAAATCCTCATGTCTTCTCATGCTTGGGGAGAACTTCCCTTTTCAGCTCAGGGCCTCTTCCTGTAGTGCTGTTTCAGGTTACAAGCCTATACAAACGTATACACAGACACCGTGTATCCATTCCTGAGACAAGGCAGTCTGCTGCAAAACAGAAGTTCTGCAGAGCATGAGAACAGATACAGATTTAAAAGGAAGAGCAGGAAAGAGAAGGGAAACAACCATGGATTACAGTAAGGCACACATTACAGTATTGGTTTATGTTAAAAAATCTGAGGGTTTAATGTCACTTTAATAGACATTGTAGGGAAATGGTAGGAAAATAGTAAGCAACATTACTATTACAACATTACTATACATTGATTGTATTGAAATGATGGCCGAATAGTTTACTTTACCTGAATTATAAATACATTTTGAAACTCCAGACACGATTTACACTCGGTCATGTATGAATTGATATTTATTTATCTGACTTTAGTTCATACAGTCTCAAGGCCTGATTCACACCAAGGCGGCACCGTTTTTGTGCGTTTCTACGTCCATTAGCAGCATGCGGGTATTTGTGCGTTTATGAGCGTTATGCACATTTTTTTTAATGCGCGTTTTAACATGCGTACACAAAGACACACATTTTGACTGGCAGCTCATAAAACATTGTGGGCAATGGAAGAACGCGCGTTTAAACACGCATAAACACTCACGAAAATGTGCAACATGCTTCTGCCGCGCATTTGTGGGCATTTCCAATGGAGTCTACGGGGCAAAAAAGCACTTTAAACTACCCAAAGAAGCTCATGTATCTCTTTGGCCGTTTTGCGTTTTCTTGCTGGCGTTTTTCTACTCGGATGTGAACCTGGGCCCTTGAAAATCATGGGATTTCTTGTGTTGGGCATTTTGAACTGCTCAAAAGCTCCTAGGTGTGAACCAGGCCTAAGGGTTTAGGCTTCTGCAACAGCCATGAAAAAAATGATGGCAAGAGGGTGAGACTTAAAGCAGATCTCCGGCCAAACTTAACAAGATAAAGATGAATAGTCCATTAAAATATAAAATAAGAAAGCCAGCTTTTGCTGCAATACTCCCCTTCAATCTATTTCCCTGCAGTACTTTTTTCTGTCACTAGTCCTATGAGCCCAGATCGTCCTGGACCTGTGACTGCACAGTGAAAGGAGAAGAAGCACAGTGATGAGCTTATCTCTATGTCACTCTGCTTTCTTTTCCTATTAGCATTGTTCTTGTCAGTACATGAACTGATTGACTCTTTGTTCTGCTACTTTCTCAGTCTGAGCCCTGCTGCACTGGGATATATATGCTGCTTGCATTAAAGAAAAACAATTAACAATGTATTTATGATTACAAAACTGCGTTAATTTGTGTCTTTTTATATCTACCTAAATTCAGCTTTATTAGTAGCAGAACTCTGGCATTATAATGAATTTTGTTTATATTGTACGCATGCCAGGAGTCTTTTTCTATCATAATAGTCAGGAGCAGCCATGGTGATAATGTATAGTGGTGTTCACACAATACCTGGATCATGTGTCTGCAGCAGTCCTTTGTATTGAAAGAACAGGATGGAAGTGGCACTTCAAACATGATAGTGAATATCCTTAAGGCAGACCTTCAGCAAATCAAATCTCTGCATTTTTATTAGATGATCTCAATATATGCCCTACCCTACTCTTGTACCTGGAAGCATCTTCCTGAAGTCCATTTCAACAGAAATCATGATGATGGTACCAGTGGCGGACCTAATAACCAAAGGGCCCTGGGGCAAGATTTTATCTTGGGCCCCCCTCCCAAGACAGGCGAAGGGGCAAAGGAGCGGATCACACTGGCCCCCTCCCCCCAGCGGTCTCTAATGTTGCAGTAGCGTGCTGGACTCCGGACTTACCTGAGACCCTGCAGAGCACACCATAGATGCTGCATAGCCCATCTGAGACTCTCTATGGTGGGCTCTGCAGGGTCACAGGTGGGCTGGCCGTCGGGGTCCCTTTCCCTGTACCTCCTCCCAACTCTTCTTGCCTGCTGCTGCTGGGGCCCGGCCTCCTCCACCCCCTCCCCTGTCACCTCTGCCATGCCGCCCCTTGTACAGCTGATACCCATGTCAAAGGCCCCACAGACCCCTCACATGGGTACCGGCCATACCCCCCTGATGGCGGTGTTCTATCAAAGTTTGTGACTACGTTGGAATATGTGACCGGTGAAAACAGCTGATCGGTCCTGAAATGTCACTTCTCTGCGATCTCACATTCCACCCCATTTACAAAGTCGGATAGAAGTGACATTCCAGGACCTATCAGCTGTTCCAGGGCAGATCGGTTCTCCTGCACATGCACTTTGCGATGCCGGTCTGCCCTGAAACAGCCGAGAAAGTGTTGGAATGCTTGACCTATTGGCGGCAACACATTCCACTGACGAAAAACTGGGCGGGATTACGTTAAAATGTGTGACCACGTCACCGGTCACACATTCTAACGTAGTTACAAACTTTGATAGAACAGAGGCCCTGTTTGTAATCATTTAATCAGAGAAATAGATTATAATAGGGAACATTACAGTGTAATGTTCCCCAATTATAATCCAATTTCCTAATGAAATAAAATAAAAGCACACAACCCTTGCCCTCCCCTCCCCCCCTCTCGGACTCACCCAGCCAGAGCATCACAGGATCGCAGCCAGAAGGTGTCGGTGTGTGCACTGCAGGGGGCGGGGCATGTGACACACACACTTCTCCTCTCTCGCCGCCTGTTACTAGGGGCGCGGCCGGGAGAGGAGGTGAGTCACAGGACCCACCCCCTTACTGAGAAGCCCATCGGCAGTGCGGGGCCCCGGACCCTGCACTGCCCCATATTCCACTGGGGGCGGGGGGATGGTGCGCCCAGGACCGGACCCCACTGGGCCCCCACCACAGCCTCAGGCCCCAGTGTGGCCACCACTGGATGGTACCAATCCATCTAATGGGTGCCTACAGGAATAATGGCTGCTAAAGTTGTTCTTCCTTAATCACCTCTGCCTAGACTGTCTGGATCAGCCTTTCTCAACCTTTTGTTTTTACCACAGAGGAAGCTTTGAAATAATTTGTGGGTGCCAGGGAACCCCCAGAGCGCATTAAACCTTTAAATGATCAGCAAGTTTTTAGAAAATTTTAAATAAAAAAATAAACAAGGAACACACAGTGTTTTGACACCTGGGGAGGAACTTTTTTATACCATCCTTTTCTATATGACAAATTATTTTCAATAAAAATGTAAATAAATAATTGCCACAAAAGAAACAACCAGTGAATATTGTAATGGTTTGTAGAGAAAAGTGCCCATTACATAGCTTGTGTAGATAGGAAATCAATCCACTGCTGCTCACTGCTGTTGCCCTAGGAACTTCTGGAGGAACCCTAGTAGAGAAAGTCTGGTCTAGAAAGTACTACATACAAGATTTGAGAGTCTCACCTATTCTTTTGCTATAAGCAGCTCTGTAAGTGAGATTTATAACATATGGGTGATGAAACTAATCTATTTTTTCATTCATCCCACGGGCTGAGCAATAAAAATAGACCCGATTCCTCCATCAACACTAACAGCGAGTCGATCGAAGAATCCCGCTGTTTACATTGTATTCTGACAAGAGCCGCCGGCCCCTGTCAGAATACGACCAGAGCAGACAGTTCACTGGCTGCCGGTTCTAATCGATCGAAGATTTTCCAACCGGCTCATTCAATCAGCTGATTGAGGGATGCCGATCGAAAGGGAGCCGACAGCGGCACACTCTGCAAATTTCGGCTGGTTCCTAAAAAAAAAAACGACGAAATCTGAACAGTGTATGGGCACCTTAATGGCCTCTGTTTCTTTACAGTAAAGTCCAAGCTCTATGTGCAGGTTACAGAACAGAGGATTAATACACAGGAAGCAGAAAAGATGTCAAGGTTAATATATTGCACATGCTCTTAAAGGGTTAGTTCATCCAGCACTGCTTTCCACTTCCCACTTGTGTTTTTAAACATATTTGCGTAGGATGAGTTCCTGAAATTCTTATTTAATGTATATTTGCCTTCATACACAGGCATACTTTTTAAAACAAATGTCATTAAGATGCCCATAACAATACATTAAATGCTTATGTAATTTTTTTTATGCAATAGTGAAGGGAAAGCTAGTATCTGTTTGCAATGCCAACAAAAGACACTTTCATCTAATCAGTCGCTAATTTTAAAAGTATTAACTTTTAAAGGGAGGCATTGGGAGAAATGACTTTAATGACTGTTGAAAATAAACATAATTATTCAGTTTCTCTTGTTCCATGTTTATAATGAGCCTGGTCTCTCAATGTAAATACAGGTGGGTAGAACATACCAAATTCACAGTTCTTTCCTCTGTATCCTTGCGCACACCAACATACGTAGGCACTTATATCGTCTTTGCAAACTCCTCCATTTAAACATGGGTTGGATACACATTGGTCTCCATCTAAACAAATAAGCAAATCAATAAAAAATGCATAAAAAAGGATTATTGTTTTCATCACATCTCTGTAACAAATAACACAGCTTTTGTTGAATTCTTTATGTCCAAAATAGTGTATAACTAATGTTTTCTTGGGGAAGACCAATGTATTTTAAAGGGACCCTCAAGCAGGAAGGGTCGGGCCCTTTGCATTAGAATTTACAAATGTCAGCATCAATACGTAAGAGATCAAATAATGAAAGCTGCCATGGCTGTGCAACCTTTTGGACCTCTATCCCTATCCTTGCTTCAATGCTTGGTGAGTTACTTGTCCTGGCTGTATGCTTGTTCCATGTCAGTCAATCACTTGGTAGTAAAACAAGGTTTAGGACAATTATGCAACTTCAAAAACCAATGGCGGCTCCAGTATTTCAAGCCTGGCAGGTTTTCTACAGTTATGGAACTCAGTGTCATCATTGAACATCCCAAGATCTTCTTGGGTTTGCAAAACCTCAAAGGTACATTTGTCATTCATTCCGATGAAACTAGTCCTACCATGCTTCTTCCGAAAAAGCGAGGGCTATGTACACAATAATATAGTTCTTAGCAACCAATCAGATTTCTCCTTAACTTGAATTACTTTCGATAAACTGAAATCTGGTGGCCATTTGTTACTGTACTTTGCACACTTCCAATGCAATTATTGCTGCCAACATGTGTATAACTGCTGTATACCGTATATTTATTTATATACATGAGCCGTTCAATTTGCATCACATATCAGTACTATTTATGTGGAAACAAAGATGAGGTCGCCAGATTGTAGTTAATGGCCCAGGCAAACCATTCATTTTCACATTTGATGGCTCAACTGAACACTCTGCTGTTTGCAAATCAGTGATTCCAGAGACCATTGTATTTTATGTAGAATAAGAGTACTTATTTCCCAATGCTCCAGTGCTGTTTCTATCAAAATGATTAATTACATGAAGAGTGTTTTTTTGTGTGAACAATGTAATAATACTGTGTTCTCTCATGATATGAGATTTTTGTATTAGTCTCTCGGTTGGCTGTATATATCCCCCTGCATAGCCTGAATAAGCTATGACAGCAGGCACTGCAAGATTTATTTTTATTATAGCTAGGAAACATTTCAGGTAAGAATCATTCAGGTATGGGCTCTGTAAGGAAAACTAATGAAATATTGTTATATTTTAAAGGTGGGTTTTACAGGGGTTTTTTTGTAGATTAGTTATTGATACTTAAGCCTATGCACTAATGGAGACAGCCAGCAACAATATACTTAAACGTACTAGCACATTTCTTCGAAAAATTAACACAGATCCCCCCACTCCTTGCTTCTCTGCAGGGAGAACCGTAACACGTACCTCTGTGTAGAAGTCTATGTCACCTGACTTGGTTGGTTTGGGGCCAGTGTAGTTTGCCTTAGCTCCAGTGGTGTATACAGGGTATGGCACATATGGCACATGACCTTTGCGCCACTTGAATGGGGGGAGGTGCTCCGTGGGTCAACAAAAGTTCGCTGACCCATGGAGACAGCTGACTTTTTGTCTCTGCCCACCTCTCTCTCATACACATCTCCCTGCCTGGCTCTTAGCCACCTGGGAACCTCTGTCTGGCGTCCTGTCCAGCTTCTGGCAACCAGTGCTGTCACTGGTTGCCAGGAGCTGGGGGGATGCCAGGGACACAATCTGTAGTAGATACGCCTCTGCTTGTCTCTCTGTAACACCATTAGTATCCGTTGCTTATGCTTTAATACTTTAATGCAAAGCGCAGTAATCCACAGTATCCAGACCCCAGTTTAATGGCAGAGCATCAAAAGATAGATGTATAAAAGGTTTAAAGTTGGCCTCTAGGCAAATAACTAACCACAGAGCTGAGATAAAATATATTTGGACTGTTTTACCAACCAAAGGATATCTAATTCCATTTGTCAAGTCATGCCCCCCAGACACACTTGCCAGTGTTGCCAGGTCTGTGCCTGTGTTCTTGATTTTCTCTACTACTACTACAATGGCAATTAAGCAAAATATTGTATGGCAAAGGACCCATCCTAGCTTTCTGACTGGACAATGAAGGAGCAGCAGCAGCAGCAGCAGCAGCAGCCAGCTCTGCTCTGCTCTCTTTCCTCCTGTAAGCATGTTCATAATATATGATGTTAAGCATATTCTATAACCATAGTAGGCCTGTACTTGTAAGCAGCAGAGGCAAAGAGGTGACTTTTTTTCCAAAGATAGATATTGATCTCACAATATTTTCCCATCATCAGTAGAAGCAATATCTTATTAGCTTATTCAAACATTCTCACAATATTTTAAACCAGGTTAGGACCAATGAAACAAGAAAATGTTCTGTGTAAAATCCTGCCATAGGTTTGCTACACTGGCTGCCAAAGTGTTTGTGCTGAAAGGTTCTAGTGATGAAAATCTTTCTAGTGGAGGACTGGGTGGTTGGGATTCATTCTCTATAGTTAATGACAGCTGCTGGGGATTATATACAGTAGCATCCTTTTCTGATATATAGGTAGATTAAGTAATAAGTTCAATTGTTACAGGCCATGGAATGATAAGGATTGTAATTTGTGATGATGGCATGATTTTTTTTTCAGTATTTTATTTCAGTGAGTTCATTCCATTCACATTGCAGGAGCAGCCATCTTGACAAGCTCATAAAGTACTTTTCATTTGAAATCTATCAATTACAATTTTTCTTTATTTGCATGAAAATGTGAGTTACAGTAAACCATGTTCTTAAAGACAACATTCACCTTTCACCATGGCCACCAATCACTGCAGCACTGCAATTCTTTGGTCATCAGGAAGCTCTTCCTAGCATGAAATAACCAGTTGGCTGTTTTTGCCCCTCAGGCTAAATGTTTCCAGCCCTCCCCTGAATCCAACCCTGGATGAGGTCTGATGTGCAGTATTCCATAGAACTTTACCAAAGTCATCTTAATTTAAGAAATGGTTTCTTTTGGATAGCTATATACATCACAATTAACCTCAGCACTGTCTTCGGGAATAGGCCCATGAATGAGAGTCATAATTTACACTGTGTTTTTCTTGGTTAGCTTGGCCATCAGTATTCAACAAGGTTTCTCTATATATTTGTTAGGAAACCTTTATCTCATTATAGCAGCAGGGTTCCTGCTGAATACATACATTTGAATTACAATGTCTGGTTCATGAATGCAATTAAAGTTAATAAAATTATATAAATATGAATATATTAGGTAACACATGTAGCTCCTGATATTCACAATAATGAATAAACTGTTTTAGTGTGTCTAAGGTGTTGTAAGGAAATTTATCTTACCAACATACTGCTTCCAAAATTCAATCTAGAAAGCAAAACAAAAGAAAAGTAACAGCATAATACTGAAAATTGAGTAAACTTTAGCATTATATATGTCAGAACAGTTGCAGATCTATTGCCAAGGATGCCCTACTATGGGGTCTGGGGTGATAGAGGGGCCAGTGCAGCTTTTTTGCCTGCTCTGTCCCTTATCACCTCATCCACTGTCCTGTAGAGCAAATTATGCTGTCTGTGCTGCCTGCTTTTTTTATGTAATCATAAATAAAATGTTGTATCACCAAGAAAAAAATGGGAAGACACTCCTGTCTGTCATCTATTGTGACAGGATCTGAAATGCAGCATCTTGAGGCAGCAGCACCCACACAGATTCTTCCTTACCTCTCCTCTGTAAGGAATGGATTGGCCCACTGCACAGACATTTTTATGAAAACATTTTACATAAATGTATTTTTGGCCTTGAACATAGTAATAACAAGAACCTACAGTGGCTCCTCGCTATTGACTCTAACAGGGTTATTCACAAAAGGGTGAAGAGTTTGGGGAAGGCAGGAGAAGTGAACAATTTAGGCCAAAATAACAGATTTAGAAAAATTCTCCAATTCAGCTCACTTTGCAGTTCAGCTATGTTGTCCTAGATTGTTCACTTCTCCTGCATTCTCCAAACTCTTCACCCTGTTGTGAATAACCCTGTAAAAGTGTTGATCCATAAAGTGTTCACCCAGCATATATCTGGGCAGACAACGTTAGTATGGCAAAACCGCCAGTGGATAGAGCCAAGGAACCTAGAAAATTTATATGCCCCTCGGCTCCATCTAGTGGCACAGTGTTCACCCAGATATATGCTGGATGAATGATTTATAAATCGGCTCCTTACATTTCTGATTTTCTCCTGAGGGTAATTTTTTTTAACCCTTAAAAATAGAAAGAGGTTAAAATCCTCTGTAATCTGGGCAACCAGGACAAGCCTGCTTTGTTTCCTTATAAATAGCCAAATGCTTAAAGTGATCCTGTCAGCCATCTCAATGACTCGCATAGTTCTGCCTAAGAACAGGTATGACATGGTGCCTACAAATACCCGTGATATTCTGTGCAGTGTATAGGATCTTATAGGACATAAAAGTATATATACAGAATTAAAGCAAATATACATTGAATGACATTTGAATGTCTGTGTTGTCCATAGCAAGCATTCTGAGTGCAGAAATGAACAGAGGAGTCTCCATGGTCACTTTTTAATTTGTCTGCAGAGTACTACCATTACTGCTCATGTAATAAATGAACACCATGTACCAGAAAATTGCCACACACATGAACAGTATATATTACGTAAGAGTATAATGGCACTGCATAAAGAAGACTATTTATACTCTGCTCTAATGCGTTCCTGTTGCTTTTGTGTCAAAAGACAGAAAAAAACTATTTTCATTAGGTCTGATGCAGCTGTCCTAATTAGATATGCTTTACATCGGATTAGACCCAAGGGCTTAATTGACAACAAATGAAGAAAAAGTACTGCAATTAGCACCAAAATGGATGGGAGACAACATTGTGTACTACACCTATATCACCCATTCTTTTTAAGCTGTCTGAACATAGCTTTCCCAAACCTTTTTGTACAAGGTGTAGAATTAAAGCTGAACTCAAGCCTTCCCTTCAGTCTTGGCCTGATTTCACTGCACTGTGAGTATTGAGCTGGCCATACACCTATAAGTTATCGGCAGATTTTCTATGGTCAGATAGAAAAAATGCAACAGACTCCTCTATCTACGCTATCTCCCACTGGGATGGAGCAATCTCCCACTGGGCCAAGCTTCAGTAACTTGCTAGTCGGCCCGGCTGGCTGTCAAAATATCTGAATAATCTGATTGGATGCAGGCATTGTTCAGATATTTTGAGAGCCAGTGGGGCAGACTAGCAAGATATTGAAGCTTGGGCCAGTGGGAGATTCCTCCATACACACAGTTTAGCGTAGATCAGTGATGGCGAACCTTTTTGAACCCGAGTGCCCAAGCCTTTGCAGTCTCCACAGGCCTCTTCCATCTCCCCCTGTCTCCGCCCCCTGTCTCATGCCGCTTCCTTCCCCGTCTCCTCACGTCCTCTCATCTCTGCCTCGTTCTCACGCCGCTCAGTCCCCCGGCTCCTCCCGTCCTCTCAAATCTCCGCCCCCATCTCCCTCTGTCACCACCCCCTGCCGCTTCGTCCCCCTTCTCCTCCTGCTCGCTCGCCTGCCGATTTCGCCCCGTCGGCTGCCTAATGTTTTGTGGCCTGAACCTGGGCTTGCGTGCCAGCAGAAAGGGCCTCTCGTGCCCTCCCTGGCACGTGTGCCATAGGTTCGCCACCACTGGCGTAGATGGAGAAATCTTTTGCACTTTTTTCCATCTGACCATAGACTGCAGATAAACTATGTATGGCCAGCTTTAGACATTGCAGCAAGTAAGATAGGGCCAACCTAATTTCCTGGCTTGAGGATGTCTGGCATCCTCTAGCCCTGCTGTCCCTGACTCACCTCTTCCATTCATTGGATTTTACTTTTATCATGGAGTCGCTGCATCACTTGTGGGCATTACCTTTGGTAGTCTATATAGAGACTGACATCCACCCACCAACTCTAGCTCAGCATTTCCTAACATTTTTTTAGGTAATGGCTCCCTTTTAGAAGTATGCAAAATCTCAAGCACTCCTTCACATCAGAAGCACCTCTTTACATTAGGAGCTCCCTACACATTAGGAGCTCACCTTTACATCAGAAGGCCTCTCCTTTCACATCAGAGTACTCCCTTCTCACATTAGAAGCCCCCTTTTATATCAGAAGCCAGACCTTTCACATCAGAGTCCCGCTTATCACATTACAAGCCTCCCTTCACATCAGGAGCCCACCTTTTACTTTACATAGTTACATAGTTACATAGTATTTGAGGTTGAATAAAGACATTAGTCCATCAAGTCCAACCTATTAGGATCTCATTCTAGGAGTACCCGTACCCCTGTATATTACGGTCCCTTAAGAAATCGTCCAAAAGTTTCTTGAACAATTCCACATTATTTGCTGAAATCACCGCCTGTGGCAGTGAGTTCCAGACCCTAACTGATCTTACTGTGAAGAACCCCCTTCGCCCCTTGTGCTGGAATTTTTTTTCCACCAATTTTAGGTGATGGCCTCTAGTTTTTGTAATGGAGTTAATTTTAAACAGTTTATCGCTAATGTTGCTACCACCATTAAACATTTTGTACATGGAAATCATATCCCCCCTTAATCTCCTCACCTCTAATGTGAACATGTTTAAATTTAGTAGCCTCGTCTCGTAGCTCTGGTCCTCCATACCCCTAATTAGTTTGGTTGCCCTTCGCTGGACTTTTTCCAACTCAAGGACATCTTTTCTTAGTACTGGTGACCAGAACTGGACCGCGTACTCCAGATGAGGTCGAACCAATGATCTATAAAGTGGCAAAATTATAGACTTGTCCCTGCAATACATCCCCTTTTTAATACAGGACAAGACCCTGCTAGCTTTGTTTACAGCAGCCTGGCACTGCAAACTACCTTTCAGTTTGCGGTCTACAATGACCCCCAAATCCTTCTCCATTTCTGACTTTAGAGTACACCCTTTACATCAGAGCCTTCTTTTCATATCATAGTTCCCCTTTCACACCAGAAGCCCCTATCGCATCAATGTCCTTAGCCCCCTTCTTCACATCATAGTCCTACCATCACATCAGAATCGGCAGCATGGCAGAGGGTGGGAGGATGAGCAGGCCATGGCAGAAATTAACTTCCTTCTTTTTTAGAATGGATCCCACGCTCCCCCGACTACCATCATTTGTTTTCATGGTGCTGGCAGCCAGCCCGCCTGCACCTTGGAAAGGCTTATTCTGTTAGAAACTGTGCCTCAGGGTTCTGTGCTAGGACCCATGCTTTTCAACCTGTTTATTAACGACATCGGGGACGGAGTAAACAGCGATATCTCAGTGTTTGCTGACGATACCAAAAATGGGAGGGTAATAGAAACAGACCAAGATAGTGTAACATTGGAGGATGACCTGGATAAAATAGGGGAATGGGCAACTATGTGGCAGATGAGGTTTAATGTTGATAAATGAAAGTTATGCACTTTGGGATTAAGAATAGGCAAATGGGTTATACAATTATGGGTATGCCACTAGGAAATGGAGAAAGATTTGGGGGTCATTGTAGACCATAAACTGAAGAATAGATTACAGTGCCAGGTTGCTGTAAGCAAAGCTAGTAGAATCTTGTCCTGCATCAAGAAGGGAATGTTTTGCAGGGACAGGTCTATAATTTTGCCACTTTACACATCAATGGTTCGGCCTCACCTTATAGTTCTCCTTTAAGAAAATGGTTTGCCTACATGGAAATGAAAAAGGGGATATATACAAACAGAGGAACTAACATAGAGTTATAAGAAAAGACCTAAGAGATAATATTATGTGATTATAAATTCTGTATGAGAGTTCCAAATGGAATAAACGTTCAAACTGACATTTATTTGTTCTGTGAGTAATCGCCTCACTACAAAAAAAAAGTAGAGCATCCAGGGGAAAGAGTATATGGTTTTAGCTTTTATATAATTGATTGATCTCAAGATCTTTTGAGTTGCTACTAATAAAATACGTTTTTTTTAATGATAATGAATAAATCTGGGATTGCAAGCACTCCCCAGATGATCTATATATATATATAGGATTTGTGAAATAAATATATACATTCTTGCATTGAACATGGATTTAAATATAAAAAGGCTTCCAACTGTTCTGTGTACATAAAAGTCACAAAAGTAATAATTTTAATGTGAAATGCTTTGTTATGTCCCACAAGACTATTTACTAAGAAATTTGTGATTGACAGCTAGGTCACATGATCAGAAAGATTTTATTTAAAAATCCAGTAGGATAATTAAATAAGCATTCCAGGTAGAAATCATATTAATGTCTATGTAGCAAGGTTCCATCCATGGGCTGTGGTTTAGTGTGCTGTTAAAATATAGTACAAAAGCAAAAATTTCACAGCACACTCACCAGCCAGCCTGCAAGAAACTAATCACACTGTCTAAATATTAGGGTAAAATACAGAAGTTTTAGTTGCACAAATTTACGTGGAAGCCACACTGCCTTGTCAAGGCCCCGCTGTGTAGTGTGGTCCTAGCTCTAATCTATGAGAGCCTTCATCTTGCAGCAAAGGATGAATCTGGTGCAGGTTCACATGGAGGTCAAGCTAGTTATGAATTGACCATTGACCATTGACCATTTGTTTCAAGTTTTAAAATATAGGACATGCTTTATTTTTGTGAACTTACAAATATTAAAGTAGACGTAGCATCAGATACAGTATACTTTTATGCTAACTGTATGCATGCTAAGTTATATGTAACTACCCAGATAGCAAGTAATTGAGCTGCAAGTTTGAAAATGACTTGCTAAACTATTGCAGACTTGCCAAGCTTCACAATTTTGTTGCACAATTACAGCAAGTCTGCATTGCAAGTCTCCAGACCAGCGGGCTTGCAGAGCTCTTGCTAAGAGCTGCAGGACTGTTGCTGTAGACTTGCCAAGCAAATTTGCTACAAATTCAAAAAGTGTCAACTAGAACTTGTGCTGCAAGTGTTCAGCAAGTCTACAACTTGCCAGGAATGTGTGCAGCAAGTTAACAAGAATTACAATTTAACCCTGCCACAAGTTTGTGGCAAGTTATCCTTGCTATCTGGGTGTAACGCTTCAAGTTACGTATCACCTCTCACAGGAATCACAGTATTCCTCCTGGCAGTGTCTTCACCCTCCATTCTCCCCAGAAGGAAGGGCCCCTCTTTGTTCCAGGGCCGGGGGAAGGACAATAATATGGAGGGGCGAGAAAAGGTGAGGAGGTAAGGCTGCACAGGAAAAAAGAAGAAGGAAAGAAGGGGAGCCTACAGCGGGAAAGTGGATGGCAAATAAGTCAATTTGTGGGGGGGGATAATTAGTGTTACTGATTCATATGTGCAAACTAAAATAGTACTTACTGTCTTGTCATCATTTTCAAAGACTTCTCTGGCTTCTTCATAAGTGCACCTTTCCTCTATGCATTCCCTTTCAAGATTCCCTGCTGAAAACTCTTCAAAAGTACCAGTGTTGTATCTCTTTTGTCTCACAAGAACACCACTTGCTGATTTATCAGACAGGAACACTGTAAAAAATACACATAGAAGTAAAATTTCAACCTTGTTTTCTAGTTCCCAGACCTAGTATACAAAGCCTGGCAGAAACCTAAGTTGTGCAAAGAGTGGGCAGTTTTAATTTTCTCCACCATTAGCAAGTAATACCATTACTTTACCTTTCCTGCATTTAAAGGTGGCCGCTGTGGTTTAGTGCATTTTGGAATCAATTAAAAGAGCAATAAACATGGGGAAGGGATAGAACATCTGCCAGGGTTTTATTGCTGTATATGTCCCCTTGGGGACATTCACTCTCTGTTTGCTGTGGTAAACATTTTCACTGGGACAAAAAGTGCTAAATTTTTTTTTTTACAGTTGTTACCGTAACAGGGAGTAAGTGGTAATAGTCAAATGGGGACACCGGTTCTGGTGACAAATAAGAGGTGATTTACCCTCAAATTCTTGATGTCCCCCTAGGACAGGCATGAAGGGTAATCTCCCCAATAGGACATGGAGAGCAAAAAAAATAAAAAATATTTACACCGTTTCAAAATGGAAAAAAAACAACAAAAAAACGTTTTGGCTATAGCTACGCTATAAATTTGAACTGTATGCAATGAGATGTCTCTGGCTTGAAGAGGTGGGGTGCTGCAAAGGAGAAACCTTGCTGTAGTGTTAATGAGGACTGATGTAGCAACCCACCATCAATTTTTGCAGTGCAGAAAAAAAACAAGGCAAATGCTTTACTGAGCACATCAGGTTATAGTACCATTCAGCTCTATACACTTCTTGACGATGGGGAGTACTCAGTGCACATTAGGTAATCATGCAGTTTTCTGTTCTTGCCACTTGTATATGAGCCCTTACACTGACCTCATTTCTTTGTATGGCACTATAAAATATGCTATGTCTGTAAGGGTTTGCCTGTGCATCTGTGGTTCTTGCTTTGAGTAGTAGCATGGAGAGAACATGAAAAAGGAAGACACAAAAGTACAGTATATCAATAAAGAGAATGTTTAGCAGTTCTGTACATATTTCCATAATTTATTATGGTAAAAAAATAAAAACAAAATGACTTTGTTTTTAAGTTAACATAAAAGCTAAATAAAAGATTTTTCTACTTACTGTGAAATACATTTTTCTGAGTCCATTAAAGTAGTATTAAACTCTTAAACTTTTTTTCAGTAATTAATCCAGATCAAAATATACATTACCCAGCAACGCATTACATTTTTGCCCAAACATTCACAATCATCATGTTTCTGAACAGCTGCTTCAAAGTCCCTAAGCTCAGCTTCCCTGTACTTCCTGGCCAGTACTAGATCACAAAGGACAATGCAGACTCCAGCAACTGTTCATCTACTTGTTTGGAGAAGAGAGGGTGCCGGGGAGGGGGGGGGGGTAGCTTGATTGAGACACACACAGCTTACTAACATATAGAAGGGTGACTGCATAGCACTCTGCTTGAGAAAGGAGTCACTCTAAAACAGGATATCAGGGCAAGTACTCAGGGGACCCGCTGGTTCTGCAGGGAACTAAAACTTTAAACATCAAGGAGCAGCATCTATTGTAAGGGATTTAAGCAGTATTTGAAATAGCTAAACATTCTTTTGACTTTATTATCACTTTAATGGACATACAAATTCAGAAACAGTCAGGTAATACTGCCACCTACAAGTGGTTTAGGACACAGGCAAGCAAAAAAAAAATGTTGGCCAACATATAACCACTATTCAACCAAGCATTTTCCGGGGAGACAATGTTAAGAGGGAATTCCCTCCCCAATCTACAAGCCCCTAATTGAGAAGGAGGTAGAATTTTCCTGATGCTTAAAGCCCATTTCCACCTTTGCAGAGGCATTTAAAAAAATAAACCATGCCAGCAATGTACACCAAGTGAACATGAAGCAGGCAAATGTAGATGCTTTATATAAATACAAAAATGTATTTACTAGCCAACAAAGTGTAGACTCCCTAAGCGAGGGTTTGAGCGTAACAGCCTCTCCACAGTCACCAATGCTAAAACCTATCCGGTCAAGTCTTGCAAGAGCTAGGCCCTTCAAAAGAGTTCTGATTACAAGGATCCAGAAAGTGACCCTCTTTATTAAAGGTTGTCTCAGCGTTCCACAATGGGAATGCCAGGAAAAGGGAACTAGGCTAGACATAAGATCCAGTGTATTGAGAAATACCAGAAGTAGATTAAGGAGAAGGGTGGAATTCTGCCGACCCTTCTACAGAGCTTCTGTGTTGAGGCAGGAGCATACTCCAGCCACCCATGGCATTGCTATGGTGTCAACAGCTGGTCTGAAGAGGTGGCATCTCTCAAAAGTTAATCAAGTCAGATGCTCCTTGGATACTCCTTCTACACATTTGTACAGACATCAGTCCCATACAAGACACACGTTTAGATAATTGCAACACGCTTTCACAACTAAAGAACAAAGCTCCAGACATTTTCTCCAGTCACTCTGTGAAATGGGGCCTACCCCTAGCAGTGGTGAAATTATACTTGAAGGAATCTGCCCATTCTAACATGGCTTGACAGATTAAAGTTACTGTTAGCCTGGGACAGAGTGCCAGACCTGGTAATTCATACTAGCATTTAAGAAGGCACTTTAGCTGCCTGTCAGTGGAATCTTGAAACGTAATCCCACCTTCAACCAGCCTAGTGATCCTCTCGTTAAGGTGTGTCACTAGTGTATCCAGTGGCGTCACAAGGGGGTTGCGGGGGGTGCGGTCCGCACCCGGGTGACACCATTGGAGGGGCGACACCAAAATGACTCACAGTCATTTTGGTGTCACCCCCTCTGAAAAGTCGGGCGCTCGGTCATGGACCGAACGCCCGACAGTATCAGGAGAGAGGAGGGGACCTGGCGGCATACCTTATCCCGCCGGGTGACTGTCCCCTCCTCTCTCTGCCGGCGTCCATCACAAAGATGGCCGCCGGCAGGTATCAGAATGCTGCCACGCGTGTGTGATGACGTCATCGCGCATGCGCGTGGTGACGTCACACGCATGCACATTGAAGTCTCGGCACGGTGACACTCGGTTACCGCTCCGGGTGTCACCCAGCCTCGGGACGCCCCTGAGTGTATCCACTGACCCCTGATTTATAAATCCCTTTTCAAAAGTAAAAAAATCCAAAACACTCTCAGGTGAAAGAGGGAGCTTGGAGCCTGCATGTGGCTCCAGCCAGTGAATGATGTCAACAGTCCCTTCGCCTTAACCCTTACCATGGCAAAACTGGCAGTGGTGAAAAATTTGAAAAAGGCATGCAACAGGTGCAAACAGTGAGGTAGCTCTTGGTGCTTTAGCCTGAATGGACTAACTCATAAAGTGAGTTGAGTCTTCAGAGAAAGATACTATAATAATGGTGCCTAGTGGTCTTATTAACAAGGTAGCTCCAGGTGCCCAGCCTATTCACAAAGTGAATTTTCAGAGACTGAATTACACCTGGGGCTGTGCCACTGCTCTGGGCCTGATAAGCACCCTGTGGCTAACACAGTACACTCTGGTCTGGAAAGCACTACATTGCAGAGTCCAGTGCCCAAAGGTCAATTTCCAGCCTAGCCCTATGTGTCCAGTTCAGCGGGATTTGCGCACAGCCTCTATAGTGAGGCTGAGGAAATGCTGATCTGGATAGCTGCTATACAGAAACCAGCTCAAGCAACAATGTCAGCAAAGCAACTAGAGGAAACATTTCAACAAAGCAAGGAAGGCTAGTAAAAAATTATAGTTTGACTTTTTACAGCAAAGCTGAGGGAAAGGATGCTAGCAAAAAAACAAAAAAAGGCATACTGGGTAGAGGAGGGATTATTTGGGGGGCTGGCTGACAGTTCTTTTGTTTGCTAGTATCCTAAACCTACTGTAGTGCCCCTCAATGTATGAGAAAAAAATTAAAAGTTGCATGTATATATTATGTAGTCTTATTCATGCAGTACGGGGCAGAGGGGAGCCCGGTCAGGAGGCCAGGGCCCAGCAACAGAGGTGGAGGAGGCCAGGACACAGCTGTGCTGGTCTGGCAGCTGAGAAGCCCGGGACCAGCCCACCTGAGACCCTGCCAGGCCCACCATAGAGAGTCTTAAGTCGGCTGTGCAGGATCTATGTTGGGCTATGCAGGGTCTTAGGTGCGCTGTGGGGGGTCTCAGGTGGGCTCTGCTGGGTCTATTGTGGGCTCTGCAGGCTCTTAAATGGGCTCTGCAGGGTCAATCTCAGGTGGGTTGTGTGGGTTCCCTGGTATGTGCAGGATCTTAGGTGGGCTCCACAGAATCTCCTGGGCTGTGCGGGGTCTCAGGTGGGCTCTGCTGGGTTTCAGGTGAGTCCTGAGTCCAGTGCGTTAGTAAGTCCAAACTCCAGTGCATTACTTAGTCCAGATTCCAATTCATATACCATTCTGCATTGCTGTATAATGTATTGCTGGGGTTTGTAGTCCCCCTACAGCTGTACACCACTGCAGTATATGTCAGAGCTATATAAATGTATAATAATAGTTGGTGACCGTGGGGG